>NC_050473.1:24025661-24128161 GCF_013373865.1 Monomorium pharaonis | reverse complement strand
AAATATATTAATAAGATTTAATAAATATGATATTTTATATTATAAAAATGTATAAAATCTTGCGTTAATTATCTCCTAATAAAGGAAAAATTTTCTTCTCTATTTAGAATATCTGGACTCTCAGTGTCTACTGAAACGTTAAAAACACACACACGCTCATTTTCAACTATTTTCTTTTTAGATAAGAAATACAATTATTAGTAGAGTGCAACATTAAATTAGAATATCAATTATCTGGAAGGCTAAAAAGTCGAGCTCTGAGACTAGGTTTCGACATGAGCGGTTCGATGCGAAACTTAAGACCTTAACAGCTACTAAAGTGAAAGCCTGTCTCTATCTCGCTCTTTAGCACGGGAAACAAGCCGTGTTAGACGAAGGGGTATTTTGAGGACCGCCATTGGCCATCCACGTTCCTTATTGTCGGTTGCCTGGTAACCGGTCTGCTACGAACACAGGTACACCCCCGATCCGGCAACCATCTCGCAGCCGTTGCTGACGCACACCATCAGGCGCGGACGAGCGTAACCCACCATATCACACCACCGGTGGCAACCCTCTCCGCGGGTCTTTCCGCGCGTACACGCATATCCCCCGTTTTGCTCTGATCATCGCATCCGCATATATTTCGGGATTTCCTCGAGCGCGTAAAGCGTGTGTAGCATGAATACACTTAGCCAGGGACTTACCTTTTTTTTTAAACATGCAAGACAACTTTTGAATTGTCGATTTTTAATGACTGAATCTAATATTTAATGTTTAATACATAGGTATTTGTAATTTGTAAATCTCATGCCAGTTAGCAGATAATTTAAAATTAATATTTTAGTATGATCACATTAGAATAATTTAAAATGTGTGTGTAGTTAGAAATATTAAGATTAATAATATAAATTAATAAATTGAGTAACTAAATTGAGTAAATAAATGAATACATGCATATGATTTATATGTATTATAATCTTAGCATATAATGCTAAGATTTTGCGTTTATATTAATCGTTTATATACATCAAAATTAATTCTAATAAAGCACATCTTTAGATAGATATTATTATAAATAAAGCTTTAGATTATTCTTAACTATTATAAAACCTTAAAAAATATTGTATAATAATAAATATAGTTTAACAAGCATAAAATTGGATATATTATACCTTTTTAACAAATCGCTGTAATACGATAAGATCTTTGTCCAATACTTTGTTGCGAAACACTGATCAAGTAATTATTTTTCGAGAGCTTGTATCCGTTGGAGAAGAAATTCTAAAGGGAGAACTGCGATATATTGAGAGTATTACGGGATTAGGTCCAGGGTAAATTAAATGATCTAGCTAACACATTGCATCGACGCACACGTCGGTGCATATACATATATAGTTGCTCGCCTATAATAGCTAACTAGATTTAATTAATCGATTTAGTTGGGTACTTCTACTTAAGTGACGTGATATACCTACTCAGACGTTTTCTCATACGCATGATATCGATCACTTTCACATTGTTGTTAGATAATGAAAAGTACGATATCTTAGAATAATGCATACGTAATAATAATTTTAAATTTTTTCAAAATTAAACTTTTTTTACGTTAAATTTTAGTAAGTTAAAGGATTTAAGGATGTTTTGATTTTACTAGTTTAAAGTTTTTGAAATATAAAAATTATAGGCTTCTTATTAAGTTTACTCTTTTCTTGTTCTGATAAAAATGTAGAAAATTGTATTTTACATAAAAATTAGGAGCAAATTAAATTAAAGAACTTAATCAATAAAAGAATTATGCTAAAATTTTAGACGTAGATACTTAAAGGTAATAATATATGAAATTTAATAATTTTTTAATATTATTTTGAGACGTGACATATACATTCTTAGGCTAATCCATTTTTATTTTTATTTTTATTTTATTAATATAAGAAAATAAATTTTTTGATCTAGATAAAAATACTTGTTCCACCATAATACATTTCTGATGCAAGCAGAGTAATTCGACGGTTTTAAGTAAATAAGCATTCTTAAAAATTCGAACTAAGAAGACAACGCGCGTGCAATTGAAGGTTTAAACTCGTCTCTTTATAAACCTGAAAACAATCACGCAAACTATAAACATGCCGCATTTTCAACTTTAAGTATTTACTTTTTTTTGCAACCATTTTTTTTAATTGCTACAATTACATTCAAATATACTCGACCTGATATGCTAGAAGTATTCTCTATTATAATAAATTGTACAATAAAATTCATCTATTATAACAAATAACATACATTAATATTCAGTAATTAATAATTAATAAGTAATAAATAATTTTGCAGTAAGATTTGTTTGTGCATTAATTACAGCTACAATTTTTGAATATTAACAAACTTATTATTATAATAAAAACGTGAATAATTACACATGCATAATAAAAAAAATTTGTAATATTCATCGTAACGTACATAAAAAATGTCTATATATACCATGTAAAATATCGGATAAGTGAGAAAAAATTGACGAAGCTTCTATGTACTAATGGCGAATTAGTAAACGTTTCAGACTCCAATTAATTGAGGGACACGCATAATTGGAGTTTAGCTCTTAATTACTAGTTAATTAGCTACTGGTATCAGCAGGAACGGTAATAACGAGAGTTATCCTTAAGGAAGAGTGTCATTGTGCGCATAGGCGGTTTTTACTTGTTAATACGACATTAAATTATAACTGATAATTATTTTTACCCAACGGATTTTGTCAGTTTTTGTTTAAACGAATTTTTATGCATGGATCTGTGTTTATGTGTCTCTGCATATCAATTTACTTTTTGGAAAAATTGTCATTATTGTCATTATTGCGACAATCATTTTAGACAAATTTTCGAAATTGTAGACTATAATATAATAATTGCAATGTATAATTTTATCGATAAAAATATGATAATAGCGAGCAATTGAGAAATTAACTAATATATGTAATTTATTAATTGCAAATAAAAAAATTTGTACAGGTTTTTAATAATTATTTTTTGAAGTCTTTGTTCTTAAGACTTTGTTTAGTCTTTATTTTTGAACACAAATAGACATTTAGTAACATTAATTATATTGTTTTCAATGTAATAGTATTATAGCAATTGTTATTTATACAGATGCACATGTACACATTATATATGTAAATAAGTGTTAGAAAATATAATAATTCAATAAACACTATAAAATATTATAAAGAATCTTTGAGATATATTAATTTTTTACATTTCTGCTATATAAAAAATGAAAGGTTTTTTTTCTTTTTTCCTCCCTTTCTCACATACACAGCTCTTTTAATGTGTGTCATATTGTTGTGTTTCGTATCATTAAATATTATTGTTTGAAAAAAAATTCTAACAAAAAATTTAAATTTTACAAATTAAATGTTTTTTAAAATTTGTAAATGTCTATAGCTTTTACTTAAAACAGAACGTGATAATTAGATAAGAATTTTAAGAATATTAGCTTGATTTATAATATATCACGGAAAAAATAAGTCAGTTGTAACAACTAGAAATTTTCAGTTGGCTTAGTTCAGTTAGAGTAACATAAAGCTTATTTGCATTAACTGAAATGTTGTTCACATTAACAAATGCTTTTGGTTGGAAAAACCGAAAATTTCTGTTATTAATGTGCTTACCACAACAGAAGATTCAATTATCAGAGAAAGTAATATACAGAGAAAGTAACTCGGCTATAGCAATCAGAATTTTCAATTAGTTCAGTTCGGTTGCAGTAACATAAATCTTATTTGCATTAACTGAAATACTGTTTTCATCAACAAATACTTTTGATTGAAAGAACCAAAAATTTCCGTTATTAATCTGTCATTTGAGATAATCGAAAACAATTGTCTTAGCGACAGAAATGTCCCACAAGAATATTTTTGTTGCTGCAACTGAATTTTCGTCTGGTTCCCAGGGAACAGAAAATTTCGGTTGTCACAACCATAATTCTGTTGCACCAAAGAAATATTTTTTTTCCGTGTAATTTTATAATAAAGCAAAGTAAAACACGGAAAGAAATGAATTGATGAGAAAGTAATCACGGAAATGTAAAACTCACTTTTTAGACATGTAGTAGAGTAGTATTCTGGGTCCAAATCATTGCCAACACTGGTATAATAGGTAATTTGATACATGATGTATGCGTTCAGTTTCAACATACAGAGCTGTATAATCATCAATTACAGATAATGTTATCAAATAATGAGCTGCAAATTCAGTAAAATATCAATCTTGATACATCTCTGATTTTTGTAGCGCGCAAATGTTAGTTAATTCTGTTAATTTAATGGTTGCTTTATATAATGTTTTTATTTTTATCTTTGAAGAAGAATAAAATTGTGATACGTAAGAAATAATAAATATTAATAATAAACACATATAAATATAATTTTATTTTCTTACAATAATAATAAATGTCTCTTGTACAATAATAAATATTATCATATAAATGTTCATACTTTATATTCTTCTGTTACTACAGGTGTAGGACACAATATAGAATCAGGAAAAGACTTTACGGTAGATGGACTCTCAGGTTTCAGTAAAAAAAAGAAGAAGAAACGTCGTCATAGGTGAGTCTCTGACAGTAATTTTAACATTACGTTTTCGGGCTTAGAATGTTGTCACGAAATAAAAATAATTAAATTATTCTTTATTATATAATACATTGTAAAAATATATGTATCCAATGGTTAGCAACTTACAGTCAATAAATACATTTAAAAGTTTTGTCATTTTATGAGAAATTACTACATATTAATAGTTTTTAATTTTTTTTTGTTTGAAATGGAGCATTTTGGTATTACTTTTTTTATAAGAAATAAATTCAATTAAAATTAAAATTTAAAACGTAATATAAAATTTTAAATAAAAACCTTTTCTGTTCTCAATTATTACATTGGCCGTGATAAATGTTATTGAAAACAATTGCTTATTTACAATCAACATTTAAATGCAATTAAAACTTGTGCACTAAGATAATTGTACAATATTTTTTAAATTTTAAAATGGATAAAGAGAACTTAATTTTTATAAAAATTGTATGAAAGTTTCAATACAAATAATATACAAGTAATATATTTAAGATATAGTAGCATTTTTATTATTGAAATTCTAACTATTTCTGATAAATGCTTAAAAAAAAGATATAATATAATAATATTATATTGACAAGATGTTACAAAGCTTTATTATGTAAACACTTTGTAATTAATATTATATATTACTATAAATAACTTTGAATAAACTTGAAATTTGATAATGCAAATTAAAAAATTATTTTATTATATACGGATGCAGAAATATTATAAATAATATTGGATACTATTATTTTATATTTAACAAATGGAATCATTCCAACAATATAAATAAATTTAGAAAAAAAATTAATAATATTTTGGATAGTTATAAACATTAATAATAAGGATATCATAGTTTGTTATATACACAAAGCAATGATAGATATCCTGTAATTGTAATAAATAAAATTTAAATTATAATTATTCCTAAAAACATTTTCTAACATTACAAACTTTAAATTAACGCAGTTGATATTTTAACACTGTTACTATTACATGGAAATAATTTTATAGTAAAAATTACTATGGTAAATAATAAGCGTGGACCAAGGAAAAAATTATAAAAATTTTTAATATGTTTTTTATTAAATAATCTTAGTATTTACACTACTTATAATAAAATTCTCTGAAATTTCTTCTTATGGAGCGTAACTACTATCGTACATAATAATTTTTACTATAAGATTTTCTCCGTGTATTAAAGGATTCGAAATCAACTCAATAGAATTCGAAAGGATTACACGGCAATCTCTAAATAAGTGCATAAAACTGAAACAAAATTGTCGACGATTTTCGCGTGTCCGCTTAACGAGCGGATGATCGTCCGGGAAATGACTTTCAATTTCGAAGCTTTCGTTCGGCCCACAAAGGCAGATGCCAGCTCGTTCTCCGGGCAACCTACAATTTGTCGAATCGCAAGACTAATTGGACGTCTTGCCGTCAAATTCGCTTCTCCAGTTTCTGTCGTATCACGCGCATATGTGCCTTCTGGCTGGACACTCGTCTACCACTGACTGTCTATATATCGCGCCTTGCAGAGTTATACATCTTGCTTATGAAAAAGAAGAGAAAACAAAGTAATCATTGGTTACTGACATATTCATCTCTCGGTTCTGCATTGTATCTACATTGACAAAACGTGTACCTGTTTCTAATTAATTATAAGCTAATGACGGAATGTACTTGCGGCCACTTAGAAAAATAAACTTAACCACTGCCGACGCGAAATCGTGTTAATAAGAATGATAGTAGTTTCGAAAATATTTCCGAGATAATGATTAAATTAATATTTCTTTCGTTGTTAAATTGCACTCACGCGAAACTGCACATTTATTCCGCTATTTTAATATAAATATTAATATTATTATTAAGCTCAGATAATTTAATAATGCGATTTAAAAAATAGAAATAAAATGTGTCTATTTTTTAAATATAAATTTTTTCTTAATTTTTTTTTCATAAATGTTTGAGTTGTAAACATAATCTCGCGATACTTCTAACTTTGATATTTTTATATGAACGTCAAACGTTATATGAATTTTCTTTTGATATTTCGCGAGAAAATAGGGTAGATTTAAGGTAGAATCTCTGTAATGGCATATAACTAGGTTCATGTGGTTGTTGCTCCAGGACGATCTTCACGTCACAGCAGCTGGAGGCGCTGGAGGCTGCTTTCAAGGAAGCCCATTACCCTGACGTCTATGCCCGCGAGATGTTAAGTCTGAGAACAGATCTGCCTGAAGATAGGATACAGGTAAGCGAAAATTTAAACATTTATTTTTGCGTTTAATTTACAATAATTTTCAATAGTAAGATAAAGTTGAATATTTTTATCGAAACAATTGTAACAATTGTAAGCAAATAAGTTCATGTATTAAATCAAAATTAGAACCCCAGTACTAGAAATTAAGTTAAAATCTCTTAGGTGCTTTATAGTAATAAATAAAACATCTGAAATATAGTTATTTTGATAACTAATTTTCTATAAAAGCTTTAATGAGCAGAACATTATCTGTGCCACTTATTTATATCGAAAATTGTCTATAAAATCTATTTAGGTCCTTCCTGATAATATACACACACACACACACACACACATTCTTTTTGAAAACTTTTAAGATTATCGGGATGATAGTTGCAAACTTAGCGATAGCTTTGAAATAATCAGCGATTTATTGTTAAGAGTAGAGCATGGAAGTATAAAAAATCGTGACTATAAAAAAGAGAATTTTCTAGAACTAACGGTTAGTTACTGTGAACCTACGGGGAATAGTAGGCTAATGTTGGTTTCTACATGACAAATCTGGAATAAGAGTCTTTCTTTTTTCTGTTTTTTTTGTTTATTCCCTTTTTACATGTCTTTCTTTTTGTTATGTTTCTTATTCTTCATCATTTTTCTAGTCGTTTCTATTTTACTTCAATATGGTCTTTTTATTATTCTTCATACACAAAGCAGCATCCACATTTGTCTAGTGTAGATATATGAGAACTATTTATCGCATAAATTATATTCTCTATGTTTTGTTCGGTTATTGTACAAAATTTTTTAATAATTTAGACAAGCGAATGAGATCATTGTGTAAGTAGAGATACGTAAGTGTTTTGGTGATTATTCTGTATTGTATTGTGACCAAGTAGAAATTATAGCTACAGCAAATAATTTTTTTCAGCTTTAGTAGCAATAAGTTGCTATTACTAGCTATTAAGATATTGTAAAATAAATATTAGAAAATATATTAAGAATAACTTTAAAAGTAGCTTTCATTGCAATTGATTAAATTACTTTCTGTTTTTATATTTAAAACCACAATGTGAAAAGTAGAACGTGTTATAATATATTTGTTATAAATAATTTCTAATTATTTGTGAAATTTTTTACATATGTGATTACTCGCACGATCATAATGATAAATTTATAGAAAAAAATATGAAAAGTGTTGGGTTAATACATAGCTCAATTAGTAAAACAAAGTACAAAGAGATATACTGAGACTAAAATATGTCTACGATTGAAAATTATATTTGTTACACATTTTGTTATCATGCCTTATTTCCTTGATGATTTAACAAAGAAGGAAGAGAGAGAGAGAGAGAGAGAGAGAGAGAGAGAGAGAGAGAGAGAGAGAGAGAGAGAGAGAGAGAGAGAGACTCCAAATATTACAATATGCAATTTTCATCTATGATATTCTGATTACTTGCGTGTACACACATTAGCGTAGCTTGCGTATATCGTATATCAGAGGTGCCCGAGTGAATTCAACTAAGAGATTCCTCATCCTTGTACATCCCCACTACCACTAACTTATCACGCTTGTCGATTCGCATCGCAGACCAGGGGTAACGGGGAGAATATGTAGGAGAAAATGGCCCACGGGCTACGACTCGGACAACTCTGCATATATGTGAATGAGCGTTCCTAGCATACGATCATATACATATGCACGCAACCTGTATGCGGCAGCTAGTGATTATATTTTGATATAATTCGAGGTACGAGGGCGACTGCCGCATGTGGCGGGGGTGGTTGGTGAGCCAAGTAGAAGGGAGCTTGGAAGGGGAGAGGGTTGGGGAATCGTGACGGCACGGGGTTGTCGAGGCTGCTTGAAGCGTGCAGGCGCGTACACACAAAGTGCCGGGGAACGACAAAGCGGCCATTACAGGATGGGTGCGGTCCCGCGGGCCAATCAGAGAGAGGAGTCAGGGACCGGACGGCCAATCAGAACGCGCTTTCCACCCGTCTTTTGTTTCTAAATTTGCGCGCGCGACGGGGACACAATATAACGAGGCGCGAGACGGAAAGAGGAGCTGATAATCGTTAACGGGGATATTTTTGCGCGGGGAGTGGCGTCTCTCTCTCTCTCTCTCTCTCTCTCTCTCTCTCTCTCTCTCTCTCTCTCTCTCTTTGTCGCTCATTTCGTTTCATTCCTTCTCATTCTGTCTTGCATATTTTGTTCTTTATTTTGGAATTTCTTTCTTTCTTTGAGTAGATTTATGAATTATTTAGACTATACTACTTAGTGTCTAGTGTTTTCGTTGATTATTTGATTTTTAAAATTTTCAAATTTTATACGATTATCAAGAGACTATTAATTACTCTATAGATTATGTTTATTTGTTTAAAATAATGTATATTATCTTTTATTTTTCTGTTAACATTTATAACTATTTATTTAAATTTATTTGTTTTTATTATAATTATACCTTGTTATTTTCTTTATTTTACTAAATATGTTCATTCACGATTGCATTGAAAAATTTTTTATAATGTACACACATACACAGACATACACAAAATCTTGTTACGTATTGAATCTATAATTCTATATATATTTAATTAATTTTTATATGCTTATAAATTTTCGAGAAACACTTGGTTGATGTATAATTAGAGGTTAAGATTAAAAAAGCTCTTTATCATTAATATTTAGAGATATAATGGTTTTATTCTTTTAAAAATAATTATTCAGCAAAACTTATTAATTCTTATTAATAAAATTGAAATAAAAATGTAATATTAGCTATTTAAGAAGGAAGTCAATGTTATTAATAATATTAGACAATCAATAAATACATTATTGAATTTTTTAATTACAAAGTATATATTTTATTTTTTTTATGGAGAATGTTATCTAAATGTTAAAAATTTGATTTTACTTTCTTAATGTAAGTGAGAAGTTAAATAAAATTTATTAAATTAATTTTTTAAAAAATTTTTGATTTAGTGTAACGGTCATAAGAAATAACTAGAACAAAAGATTTCATCGTGCTAATGAAATTGTTCAGTGTTCATTCAATAATTTGATAAGTTAATTTCTAAATGCGACAAAATGCTATTACTAATATAACTAATATAATTTCGGCCATTGTCTTGACATCTGGATATAAAATAATTATACTTATTAAACTTCACAAATTATTGGTTAAATTGAATTATTGTTCTAAATTGAAAATACAAATATGTAATTATATGGAGCTTGTTTTAATAAAAATTTTTTTATTTTTTGAATAAAGAGTAAAGAAACAGTGATTTTGATGAATATGGAAAAGAAGAAAATTATTTGTAATAAATAACATGTAAGGTAAAAGATCAGATAATAAGAAAGAGAGAATAAAATAAATTACATTTATGTATATTTTATTCTCGCGTATAATGTAATTTTAAATGATATTTCTGCTAAAACCAAATTGCTACCATTAAAAATTGTAGATAAATATTATATAAAATAACATTTAAGTAAAAAATATAATCAAAATGCTTGTCGATTAATTGATCAAAATGAAACGGTCTTAATAAAATGAAAGATTACTTGACTTAATTACAACGAAAAGTATCGATGTTATTAATAAATTCTGCAAAGTTTGTTTTATATGTTGATCATTGTTCTTATTACTATAGTTACAATGTAATTTATTTTGTTATTATTCTCCCGATATATAATATTGCTGTATCAAAATGACACTACTATAAAGAAGAGCAGGAATCTCCTACAGCGACATTAATTGAAATGTCTTTAACAGATTACCGTACTGGTTTTTTTATATATTTGAAGTTTATATGTTCTAAATATCACTATTAATAAAGTATACATTTGTTTGTGTATTGGATATCATTACGATGAAGAAAGCAATTGATGGTTTTTCTTGATTATAATTTCTTTGATATGTTACTGCACTATTGAAAAAGATTAAATGCTTGGAATTTCTAACATACAATCAATTTCCCTGTAAGTGACATAAGGGAGGCAACTCATTATAGTGAACTCATGTTCGCAATTTGGGTGTGTATGATTGGTGGGTAGAATCACGCACAAACGGACATAATTTCAGCGATCTGAGGGTTATGGTTTCTTTCTGGGGAGCGCGTGAAAATTGCACCCTGTATTCTCACCATCTCTTTTGGCGCGATCGATATACGCAGAAAGGGTCCTATGTTGCAGAGTGATTTGAACTAAATTATAACAGAAATGAGTATCGAGATATTATATGATTATTATAGAGCTGCAAAAACTAAACGTTGTGAGAGACTGTTGTTTAATTAGTTTAATTAAGTTGTTTCATTTCACGTTTCGCATGTTTCTATACTATTTAAGAACTTTTGTTTTTTAGTTAATCAACAAGTTGATTAAATTTATAATATTATTATAAATAATAAGAAGAAAAAAAGCTTTATATATATATATATATATATATATATATATATATATATATATATGTGTTGTGTGTGTGTACACACAAGTTATTAGGTTTAGGTAATACATTTAAAATATTCAATAAAAATTTCGATTTTGATATAAAATAGAATAACTTATTCATATAAGTAATTAAAATAAATTTTATGACCTTATGTATATAATGACATATATATCATGTATATTGGTTTAAGTAAAATTTATTAATTTTATATATGTATATATATATATATATATATATATATATATATACATATATAAAATTAATAAATTTTACTCAAACACAAGCTTATTTATTTCAAATGTCATAGATATTCACTGTATATGTATACCAATAAATGTATTTGTCAAATTGTAGAGTTGCTGACTATGCTAATCCAAATAGGTTTTAAAATTGTATTTTTGCAAGGGCAACAATTTTAATTATTATTATTATTATTATTATTATTTTGAATTTATTGCGTGTAACGAGATTGTAAACTCGTGAAAGGAAAGGCGGTGGTACAGGATCGTGCTAGTGTTCTGCCGTAAACGGCCCATTAGCGAGGAATTTTGACGTGATTCACACAATCGTCACGCGTCCACTGGACGAAGAAAGCAGAAGGATGGAAAGCCGCCTTCGAGTCGAGGAGAAAAAAAGTTTATTTCAAGTAGCAGCTCGCAGCTCGCAGCTCGCGATGCGCAAGTCATCCACAGAGCTCTCGAGGGTTCTCACCCGGGTTCCACGTGAGTTCTCTGACAAAAGTTTCTCTGAAGGAATCTCCCTTCCTGACAACAAGGCCCCATTGTCAAGGCCCCGTTTGCGTTCGGGCGCCATTGAGGATTCGTTAGAATGGTCTGCCAGGTAGGAGGCGCGAGTTGCTTCTCCGACAAGGCGTTCGACATTTCCTTCTCATTCTGCAAGATCACTCTGCCACGTCCTACGATATATTTCATATCGTTCTTTCATAATTAACAGTTCCGCTTAAAGTATCTCGTAATCATTTTATACTTTTAAGTTTTTGAAGATGAACTACGCGTCATTAAAAATTCTTTTGTTATATTCTCGTCTATTATCTATTTTCTATAATCTTAGCTCTTTTAATTTTAATGTTATAATTAAATTATTAATTATATAATTAAATAAAATTAGTAAATTATAGTATATTATGTTTATTTAAATAAAAAGCACAATATTTGTGTGAGTGTATGTTAAGTTAATATGTAATATAATTTAACTAACTTATATATTAATATGTCATGTTGCAGTTTTTAAAAAGTTAATTTTATCTTTATCTCGTCTGATCGGTACATTTAGTTTCTTGAAAGAATCATGTTTAAGGTTAAGAATCATGTTTAATACTGGCTGACGCTATTAATATGTCATGTTGTAGTTTTTGCGAGACTATCGGCAGTTTAGACCGTGTGTCTATCACTAATGATACAATATATAATAATAAAAATTATGCTTTATATATTCAAAATACGTATCAGATGATTTAAATAAAAATTGAAGGGTACAAGTTCTAATTGGAAGTTAATAATTGTGTTATTTAAATCTTAACAATTTTTTAAAAACAGATTATCATTATAACGTTTGTTATAAGGCATCGCTGTGTAATATTTAAATTAATGTCAACAGAAATTACTTAATTAAATGGTATCGTAAACTAACTTTTTTTGGCCGCTATATACGTCAATTTTTATTCTAGCTATCCATTCAAATACAAGATTAATGCAATCATTAGTTTAGTCAATGCGATTCTACTTTTGAACAGTACGTTTTTCATGAATAAAATATTAACATTGTCAAGAACATCTTGTTAAATAATTTTTTCCCCTTAGATGTCTAATTATATAATTAATAGGTATGTTAACAAAATATTGAAATTTCTAAAACACTATAGTGTACCTTGACAATATATATGCTAATAATAGATTTTTCACTTCAAGAAATGTATAGTATTGTCATATATTAAAGGTAACAGTGAAAGTGTCAGTCAGTATTAAACATGTTTTTTAACCTCAAACATGATTCTTTCAAGAAACTAAATGTACCACTCAGACAAGATAAAAATAAAATTAAACTTTAAAAAAAAAACGAACGTAGTTTCTAGTATTAATTGTAACAATTGTTTTGCTTTATATATTGGACAGATGAAACGACGACGCATTAGAAACGCGGATTAAAGAGTATATGAATAACGTTAAAAACATAAAAGTTGTCAATCTATAGGTAGTTTACATCAGCTGTATGACAAATACTAATTTAATTGGTCAGCACCGCGCATATTGCAAAAAAATACAATCAAGAGAAAAATCGGGAAAATGTTTCTTATTAAAAAGATTGCCAATATCATAAACTTATAAAAAGACACTGATAATTTAAATTTAATTTACAGTAGAGTCATTAAGTCCACATGAATATTTAGTTTTTTACATTTAGTTTTGTACATGCTTTTCTTCGTCGTTTCTCTATCAGTTCGACGGATACTACTAATCAATAATAACGCATTTTTAATTTTTGGTTCATGTCTCTGATTTCTGTTAAAATTTATTTTTATGGCTCGGACTTTGTTATTCTAATATATGAACATGTAAGTTGTTCTAGTAATTATTGTTTCTTTAACGACATTTATATTTCTCTTAGCGTTTAAATCGTGAATTGCTGACACAATTTTAAATAACTCAACATAATATTTTATTAGTTTTCTTATAATATAATTTGATATAATATATTTATGTTAAAACTTAACGTTATAAACGTTTTATGAATGCATTATGTCTTACGTACTGGAAGAACAACTTGATACAATCTTTAAAATGGCGGTTTGGGCTGGCACTTGCGGAGACAACGCGAGAAACATTGCTCGTATGAGCGTAAAACCGATGCAAGTAGCTTGTTCTAATTCAGTTCCGTTGAAAAAACCTTTCTGTAGTACATAGCTGCTGCCGAATGCATTTGTTACTGTTGCAGTTATTGAATTACTTGTAGGACCGAATCGAGAAGATAAGGTATTTTGTTCTATTGCTATATGTTGCTACAGTTTTAATATAATGGTCGCATATAAAGCTCGCATATAAAGAATCAATACATTCATAACTGTAGATACCTGCAGTTATTCATAAATTTTTATTGCTATAAGTGATAATAAAATTTCAAGTTTTACAATCTGATTTTTTTAAGAAACATCTAAAGGTTTGGGATGCTAAGTGCTTATAAATTGTTTATATTTCAATAGCTCTTATTATTTCAAAGAATAATTTAGAAATAAATAAATAAATAAATAAATAAATAAATAAATAAATATATATATATATATAGTAATTTTTAATTCTTTTCTAAATTGTGTATTTCTAGAAACACAAACATGCACGATTATGAAACCAATATACATGATATATATGTCATTATATACATAAGGTCATAAAATTTATTTTAATTACTTATATGAATAAGTTATTCTATTTTATATCAAAATCGAAATTTTTATTGAATATTTTAAATGTATTACCTAAACCTAATAACTTATGTGTACACACACACACACACACACACACACACACAACACACACACACACACACACACACACACGTTATAACGAACGTAAAATAGCATTACACTTTCCTGATAGTTTTTTACAAAGATTGTAAATTGTAGAAGTGTTTTCAGTTATTTTGATTATTAACATAAGTGTACTTGCTGATATGTCAAATATATTTATTATAATGCGTGCATCATACTAAAAATGCAAAATGAGCATTTTCAGTATCACCGACATTTAGAACAGCAGAGTGGAGAGGAGAAAACTCGTTGGAAGATACAATTCTCTGGAATGACATAACGAAGAATCGAGTCACGTCTGTGTTGCTACAACTAACTCTTTCCCTTTTCGTACTCTCATTTTCTTTTTCTTTCTCTTGCTACGTATCTTCCTTTTCTTCTTTTATTTTAACTTGTGTTCGATCTTCTGCTACAATATTTTACAATCTTCTGCTTGTTCCTGGACTGAGTCGCAGGACTCTACTGCTCGTAGAGGAGACGTGCTAAGAAAGGGTAATGGTGCGGAAACGGCTCAAATGACCCGCAAATTTTCAGCAAGCGGACGAGACTTCCTATTCATGTTTATGTTTAGTAGGCACCCACCGTCGCGTCGTAAGTCGTTGAGAATTATGCGGGGATATTACCATTCACACGGGAAATTTATGATAATTTGCAAATCAGTTATAGTTTTCCTCTTTATTATTTGTATCCTTCTCGATAATGATCTCTTGTACGATTCTTCGACAATTGTTATTGATGAATTGGTATTGTCAACATATGTTTTAAGTGACAGTATATGTGTATATATATATATATATATATATATATATATATATAATTATTCACCATTTAAAACGTAACACTTTTAAAAATTAGGAAAAAGAAAAAACGCATAATTTAATTGTAAACATAATTAAAATATGTAACATAAAACATTTCTATATATTAATAATTTTATTTAAAAAATCTTATTACATTTCTTCTTATACTCACTTTATAGAAATTATTTATATTATTTTGATATTATTAACTTGTACAATTTACAATTCTTTGTCAACTATTATTTTAAATAATTTATTATTTATTGCTGAATCGTTTGCGATTACTAATTGGTGTAAATAATGGATCTAACTAAGATTATTTATTATTTTATCGTAAATAAACGAACACTATGAAAGATTTATGTTTCGGAAAGTTATCTTTCTGTATAGAAGCTTGACAGATGTAGATATCCTGGTTAAGAATTTCATAAGGATTCGAAGCTGAGAAGTATCTAGAGAAGACGTCAACATCTTTAAAAGTGGGACTAATGCTGAGTAAATAACACGGAGATCTGAAATTAGCTATTTTCGGCTGAGTAAAATAAATATTTTTTCATCGGACCGTTCTTAAAGGATTATGAAAATCTTTGGGAAGATAGGTGGATATTATGTTATATATAATGGCTCGATGATCACATATGGCGTGATTATTTTGAACTTATAAAAATCAATTATAATGAATTTTGTTTTCCTTAATTTTTACTTTACTCTCCAGAATAAAAAATTTGAAATCTTAATATTAATTTCCTTGTAATTATAAATTGCAATACATTTTGTATAAACAATTATAATGTTATTTTATATTTTGCAAAAAATTTAAACAAAAAACATAATAAATATATTAGTGTTTTTTTAATATGTGTCAAATACATTTTCGTCAAATGTAGTTTCTTGTAATTTATAAATATAAATATTCTTTTGTTTCAAACGAAAACTAAAAATATCAAATGTCTACATATTTGTATTATATGAATTTATTATATAACTGTATGTACACATGTGTTTTTATCTGTTTAATTAAATATTTAACGTTAAAGAACAAAATAAAATAATAAGAAGTATTCATTATAATAATAATTACAATATTATAGAATTATAATATTTTGTAGTATATATTTAAAATATATACTATAAAAAATCATGAAGGTAATTGGTGGAGAGAGAACAAAAATTTTATGTTATATTAAAATAAAAAATAGAACGTTTGAATTCTTTATAAAAATGATAAAACGAACTGATAACATAAACAAATTTTAAATGTTATATATTTAATGCATAAAAATGTTATACTTAAAACAATTGTTTATTTATATAATAGAGGAAAAGGTGGTAATATGATCAGTGCGGATAATATGACTACCCATATTATCTTCGTTATTAATTGACGAATTCTAATAATCATTTGTGGCATTATTTGTTTAGTAGCCTAATGTTATATAGCGGCGCTAATATGATAAAGCGCAACAGCCAACATATGGTATGTTATAAGACATTTTTCCAATCAAGAATTTTGAAAATTTTTTAAGGTTTAATTACACATACTTTCTCATTCTTTTTACACTTAAACGCATTATCACCCAAAGGTATATACACTTGAGTATTTCTTTGTCATATAACTTTTTATTCGGCTGTACATATTTCGAGTTATACAAAATTAAACAATAATATAAGATTTTGTTAATATAGCCATCTAAGCGTGCTGGTAATATGGTCTTCGAGATCTCAATATCGAGACAATTCTTCGACAGCGATAAATCAATTGTTGTTGTGGTATTAATCATTCACGTGACAATATACATATCGAGTATGTCTTGCGACAGAAGGAAGAGGATATGTGTAAATGTATGTATTTTGCAATATTTTACTTTTTTTTATAATTATAGCATAATATATTTTGGGTGCGTTCTACTTAACTCTAACGTTTGCAACGTGCGAACATCCTTGTTATTTATCAAATATTTAACAATTTGTTCTTTCAATTTAAAGTTATTTTTATTTAATTCCTATTAACTATAAATAAAAAAATTACCTGTTTTAATATAACAACTTATTTTACATAAACATATAATTTTCTAACAAAATACTGTCACTTTTTTAAACAAAATCAATTTCTTACATCTATTTTTGTGGTGGCCATATTACCCTCCGTGTTTCCCTTCGACCTATTATGCAGTGTCGCTACATTTTTATAAGTAATATATAATATGGTAAATATTTCATAACTTTGAATTTAAAATCTAATGAACGACATTTTTATGAATATAATCGTAAAATTTCGACTAAAAATATTAATTATTAACAAAGTTATTATACAAAATGTAAATGGGTGGCCATATTAGCACTCGCCTCTATTATTATATAAATAAAAATGTGTTTGTGTGTAAAAGATTAATATTTTTTTATTTACCACTTAAAACATAGTTTTAAATAATTATCAATTTTAATACGTTATATATTTTTAATAATTCCACAAATTATGATCATATTTTCATGCATAACAATTTAGGGAGAACTTTTTGATGCCGCTGACTGATTATTGATTTTATCTTTTGTATGTCTGCAATCAACGAGTAGTCGATACACGCGTATATCTGTACATGCGTATATAAATGTGTATGACATTGTAAAGGGTGACAGAGCAGCAAATGTATTGAATACTTGAGAATGTAATATTCTTGGGTCTTACGGTGATAAATGTATAAACAGGAATGGCATTTGAAATAACATTTGAAAAGATTCTTTTTCTCGCATTTACTATAACTCGATTTTATCGCGCAAAGATCTTATTGCACGTGCAATAAATGTGCTTAAGAATATAATACAACGAAAAATCTTTCTTTCTCGTCGAAAAAAAAGTTTTTCTCTAATAAAGATATAAAAATAAATTATTTTTTTCCTAAAAGACATTTTACTCACATATAATTCATTTAATTATTTTTTATTGCTGTATATATTATTTAATTGTCCTATGATTTTATTTTATTTTATTGGGCCTGAGGCTATTTTTTGTAAAATGTAAAATAAAATAAAGATCTTATTATAATTCAATGTCTACTAAAAATTGAAAATACGTACACGATAAGAATATTATACATTGCACATCTCTCTTTTGCGTTATTAGAAATATGCGTTTGTCATGCAAAACTGAATAAATTTTACAATGCAAAGTCGATTGCTTGTCGGAAAATCAAATTAAAAGCGAATTAGAGAGAGAGAGAGTGTGTGTGTGTGTGTGTGTGTGTGTGTGTGTGTGTGTGTGTGTGTGAGTGATTCAACTTGTAAGTATTTCCATGACGAAGTGGCCAAAATATCTTGATGTATATAACAGAGCAGCTATCACTATAAAGTCAGGGCATCATCACCCTCGTGCGTCCAATACACCATGGACGAAGCAACCCCCATAATAGGGTTGCGGCCGTCATTGACGTCAGGCTCATGAATTTTCTATCGTTCGTTGTCGAAATGATTAAATGATCTTCTTGGAGGGTGCCCTTTCGACTTTTGCGTATTTAGCGCGACGGTGACAAGTGGCATCCACCCTTCTAATGCGATCATTTATTATTTATATTAATAGGCGATCTCTTGGCTGACAATCCGAGGCGATGAAATTGAATACACGCATTTTGCACGTTTACGTCATAATTAAAAAATTTCAAATGCATTTTACAATTCTTTATATCGTTTAGTCGATTATTAAACGTGCCAATTATTTCTGTTTAAGCATCACAAAACTAAAAAAACATCTATTTATAAGGAATAGTAAGATATGTTAGATTAATTCGACATAATAAAAATAGAGTAAATATTTCTAAACAAGTTGTTACAAAAAAATTTCCCAACACAACACACTTAAAGTAAGAAATTTATAATTTTATTATAGCACTGTAAGCAGTCATTCTGTGTTCACATAATTGTATATTCTCTATTTTTGAGTTAACATTTATGACCGTTGATTGTTGAACAATAGCAATCTTTTAAATCATTTTCATAGCAGCAGCACAGAGGATTTCTTGGTGATTTTTAGGACGAAGACTCATTGCCGTGTCCCGCTGCCGCGATCGTAAAACCACCGACAAACAAAGCGATGATTTCCGGATGGGCGCGTTTTACCCCAAAAATTGACCAATAATGCACATCGCGGAGTATCCACTGAGCTTGGTCGAAGTTTGCGTAACGGGTGGCAAATAAATAAGGGTTCCCAACGAAAATCGAGAACGCGACTCGCGAAATATCTGGTAGTTTGGGCGTTGCGGTACTGTCAGCAGGACCGCTTATAAATTCTAATAAACTCGACTTGTGCTCAGAGGAAAACACGGCGAATTGGTGGGGAATTGGCGAGATCAGGGGAGAGGGACACGCCGACGATGACTTTGAACAAGGGAATACTGCCAGTAACAGATATAAATCTCGCTTAACCGAATTAAGTTAGAAGCATGGACCCAAGTTTTGCCACGCCCACTTCGCCGATGAAATGCTACCGAAACTGAGTCTGCGTGGTGAAAATCGAGAATATGGAAGCACGCTAACGTCCAATATGTATCAAGAAGAAAATTCAATAACGAGAAAATGTATTGTGAACACATGTTAATTAGGTAACAGTGACAGAAAGCATAGATACGTGGCACTTTGTAATTGCAACTGCTATACTTTCAAATGGAAAAAAATTAAATAAAATTTTTAATCGAAAAAGTGGCTTCATTGCAATTACTCTATGTCTCAATTCGCAATTCTACGGTGGCAGAGCTCAGCTCAGCAGAGCCGACGTCAATTAATTTATCGCGGTTCATTACTTGAATGCGCCGATCGAAGCTGAGTTCACTTGTTAATGCGTTTGTTCGTCTGAATTATTTTCTGCTTATCGACGCCGAGTGATGGCTAACGCGAACATCCCTCTTTGGCCACCCTCGGGTGGCCCGGCAAGTGTCTCACGTAATGATGTCCTGACGCGTGCCGTTTCACAGCATGGGGTTCCCGCGACGATCCGTTCGCGACTTAACTATTTATTACCAGCCGATGCTCAAAGAAGGGACCACTACTAGACCAGTCTCTTATGCACGTATTATGTGGCAAATAAGTCATGCGTTTCCGAGGGATAACGCGTGCTCTGTCTCTTCCCCCTTGCTTATTTGCCAAGATTAATTGGCTTATGGACCCCCATCACAGGGATCGTCGGGATTGTGGGAATCCACGTGTGAAACGTAGCTAGGTCTTTTTCTTGATCACAACAATTATTGTGTTTCATTAAATAAATATGGAATAAACGTCTTTGATTGTAATGCAAATATTTCTTGTTCTTTCGTACTTTAAGCAACAAAAGTGTTTACTAGCAAAATTTACAATAACTAATAATAGAGAAAAAGTTTAGATTATAGACATAAATATACAGACGCATTCACATATTCATTTTGATTAGTAATACACAATAATATTTGTTGTAAAAAGTAACTATTTAAAAATCTCATCACTTTTAAAATTTCTATGTATGAATAAAAAATTGCCTTATTTTTATCAACAATTTATCCAAAATATAAATGTATGTCATTTGTAAGGAATATCCAATAGTAATGTTTTTAACAAGTAACGCGTTGAAAGAATAGAAAGATATATAAAGGTATTTTGTTTTTTGTGTCATTTTTAACTTTTTGTGCTGATATATTTAATTCACGTTTGGATAATTTTGATTAATGAATTACGGCATTCATATGACTTATTTCCAATGTGCTATTTTATTGTGGTGAGGAGAAATTTTTTCTATATGATGTTACAATGTATCAGGAATCAGTAGTAATTTTGCCGAACTATGTAATGACTGTTTATACATTCGCGTGCGCACAGTTCGATAATGTCGGCGCTAATAATAACACGAAAATTATATAGCCGTAAATTATTTAGGTATTTCATTATATTCCCCGATATTGCGCTTATGTAACAGCCACATTGGAGTCATCTTTCCTGTGCATAATATCACGTTACCACAAGTAATGAGATTTCACTCCATATCGCCATTATCATTCTATTAGTATTTGTGTGTGTGTGTGTGTGTGTGTGTGTGGTGCGCGCGCGCGCGCGCGCGTGTGTGTACGTACAGATCTGTACAGATGCAATTCTATCCTTTTCATATTATTTAAGATTTAAGATTTTATTTAAACCCATCTCTTATTCAAACTACAAAGGTATTAACTTTTTATAATTGCATTATAAATTGATAAATTATTGCATTCTTTGTGCGATGATATCACATGGTATTTCTGGTTTTTCTTGATTTTTTCATCGCTTGTTAGAAATTTTTTAAACATAGTACGCATAAAAAATAATCTAAATTAAAAATTTGTAAATATAGAACAATACCGTTTTTTATCGCAAATTGTAATGTTGATGAATATCCACGAGAGATATGCAATATATTATAAATATATATTGCGAAAAATGTTGGAATGTATGTTTTAAGATTTGCCGGTGTTCGAAGCAGAGGAGAAAAGTCGTATTGAAAAGCATTGTCGACCAAGTTCGTAAAAGAGGATCGATGATGCTATGCGGAGGTGTCGTTTCGCAGCATTGGGATTGAAAATCGGGTATCCGGATTATCCTTTGGCATCTTCTGGTATATTACGGGATGCTGAGTTAGGGTACTGACGGATATAAGGAAGGGGTGCAACCGGTCTGCATTGCTGAAGCAGCGGTAGCGGCAAGATGCGGTAGAAGATCTTTTATACAATCGCTTTGAAGCGAGCAACTCCGACAAAATGTTCTGTCGGCATTTTTTTTTCTTTTTTTGCCCTTCTCCTCTTGCATTTCTCCACTATCTTCATCATCCTCCTCCTCCTTCATACCTTTTATTGACACACCCGGTATAATAAGGAGCGAGTTTGTATTTAGTCGGCCATGCGCAGTACTGCCTGTTGGCGTATCATCGATCAGACCAGCGACTGACTATTGGACCAAAACAAGAGGATGAGAATGGAAATGGAGATGAGAGAGAGAGAGAGAGAGAGAGAGAGAGAGAGAGAGAGAGAGAGAGGAGGGAGTACCGGCTAGTAGAAGTACAACGGAGATACAGTAGGAAAAGTAGGAAGGCGCAACATGCTAAGACCGAATTTTCTGTTGTAGTTAGACAAACAAATAGAAAAAAATTTTATAAAGAGCATTAGCAAAAAATAATTATTCTTATTTAATATACAAAACATAATATTATTTGTTACTGTAATAGTTATCTGTCAAACTATAAGTTTATCATAAACTTTTTGCTGCAAACTAATAATAGTGTTGAGATTTCTTTTGCACGATTATCAAATCTCAGAAAGAACTTTGAATAATTGGAAGAATATATATTTTACTAATCGTATCTCATAAAATAGTATAATAGTGGACGGAAGTTTAAGAAGTGCTGTTTCTTTCTTTTTTTTCTTGTGAGTTGCGCGAAGAATATATATATATATATATATGTGTGTGTGTGTGTGTGTGTGTGTGTGTGTGTGTGTGTGTGTGTGTGTGTGTGTGTGTGTGTGTGTGTGTGTAAAATAAATGATAAGATAGGGTGACACTATCCCAAGGATAATTGGAGATCTCGTTACTTCCCACCGGTGACTTCAATTTGAGTTCGACCGATAATGAGATATCGAATCCTGATCCGCTATCTTCGGGCTTCTCCGCTTCTCTTTCTCTCTCTCTCTCTCTCTCTCTCTCTCTCTCTCTCTCTTCTCCTTCTTCTTTCATTATTCAACGTCTTAGCTGATGTTTCATAGCTTTCTTGGTTTACGTTCAAACAATATCAAGGCAAATTGTGTGTGTGTGTGTGTGTGTGTGTGTTTGTGTGTGTGAATATCTTTTAGCACTTACTAAACATCCTCTTGGTTTTCAGTGTGGAAGTACCAATGTTATCATATTTCGATGAAGAGATCAGGTGTTGTATGATCTGTTCATTTATGGATTTGATGTAGCTAATATATTTTAACTGATTTCTTCTACTTATTAATTTCATTAATTTTATAATAATAATAATTTTATAATAATAAATTGTTAAACATTCGCAGAATATAAATGGTGCAAATTAATATTCCAATTTTTTTAAAGAAATATATTTTGTCTTGTAATGTTAATAACGTAAAAATGGTACTTTTAAAAATAAAATTAACTTAAAAATATATATCAATAAAGAAAATTTTTCCATTTTCATTGACTGTATGCGTTAATTTACACCAATATCTTTGCATGTAAATCGCGAAAACCTGCATGTCCGTTGAAATCTAAGCGGAAGATAATTTCGGGGTGGCAGTTCAAATTGACAGGGCGACGCGTTCCCATTCATTCAAATTACACACCAATTCTGTCGGTGACTTTGGCATTGTTGCTGTAAATTGGTCCACGCCCTAGCCTCTGGCCCCCCTTTTCTGCTAGATGTACATGCGCTTGGGAAATAAATGTGTGTGTTCAGTTTTTTAAATAACTTTCTGTGTCAAACCATTATAAACGTACAGAATATCCTATTAGTATATTAGTATTTTTTCTAAACTGTGGAATCTTTCATAAAATTTAAATCTAATTTTTTATACAACTATATTATGACATTTATAGCTTTTAAATTACAGATTAATGTTAAAAAATTTATAAAAATTAAAAATTATAGGAAAAAAATATGTTACACAAATACAATATATGTATATAATTTATCAAATAAGATAATGCCTGTTATTTTTTAAAAATGCCCATTACGTATGTGATTGTGTTGAAGACACGCGTCTTCACCATAGGAGGTCGAATAAGCGGGATTACTAACAAGTAGTCTAAAGAGCATAAAAAATGCAGTTTTCGACGAGATCGTTTAAGCGTAATAATTAACTATAGAACAGCATTGTAGCACGTGTCGTATAAGTGTTAATTGGATGAAGTAACTGATCGTCTAGAATTAAAACATTCTAATTAAGAATGATACACAGAGAGAAAAAATTTTATAGTAAAAATTAATATGTACTGTAGTAGTCACGGATCATAAGAAGAAATTTCAGAGAATTACATCATAAGTAGAGTAAATACTATGGTAATTTGATGAGAAACATAATAAAATTTTTCATTAATTTCTTCCTTGGTCCGTGCTTATTACTTACCACAGTAATTTCTACTACAAAATTTTCTCCGTGTAGAATAGCTAAAACACTAATGTAAATATTTTTTAACTGTAATATGACATATAACTGTAACACATATAAACTGATTAGGAATTTTTATCTCTTTATTATTAATTGTTAAGTGTTTATGTTCCTGCAAACTTAAATTCATAGTTAATATTAATGATAAAATCAGTGAAAAATTAATATTACTGACAAAATCGGCGAAAAATTTGATCTAATTTTTCGCCGATTTTGTCAGTAATATTAATTTTTGTCAAAATAAATTTTAAATTTCTTTTATGTGTGAGAGAAACTATTTTGTTAAACTAATTAACAATTTTTTCAGGTTTGGTTTCAAAATCGGAGAGCAAAATGGCGCAAGACAGAGAAATGTTGGGGCAGAAGTACCATAATGGCAGAATATGGTTTATATGGAGCAATGGTTCGACATTCTTTACCACTTCCAGAAACAATTTTAAGAAGTGCCAAGGAAAATGAGTCCGTTGCACCATGGTTGTTAGGTAAGAGAAAACATTTCTGACAAAAATTTTCAATTGATTTTGATAACTTAAATGTGTACACACGCACGCACGCACGCACGCACACACACACACACATACACAAAACGTGTGTTTTTAAAGCACTTTTTAAACTTGAATTTATTATTATTTAATTGCAATTACATTCAAATCTCTTTATCTTTCTCGTTCTCTCTTTCTCATTTATAAAATTGGACAAGATGCATTAATAATGATAACTTTATATTACAAGAGAAAATAGATTATTTAATGTCTAAGAAAATATATCTCTGAAAATATAAATGTAAGATCTCAGTCAGCAAAATGGTGGCAGAATGTCAACAGCAGACTGGCAACAGAATATCAGAAAATGTTAGCAAATTGACAGTAGAACTCATCTGAGGCCTTATTTTATTGACAGAACTTGTTGACATTTTACATTAGCAGAGTGGCAGCAGAAATCAACCAGACTTTCTTGCAAAACAATAAAATGTGCTGTATTTCTGTTGCCAATCTTTGTTTACTATCGTGCAGATCCTAATCACTTTTTGTCACCAATCTGATGTCAAGTCCTGTCAACAGGTTCTGCTCGATTACTGCTGCCAGTTGCTGTAAAGAATGTCAATAGATTCTGTTAAATTGCTAGCAATAGTTTACTGACATCGTCAGATATTACAAAGTGTGTTTGAAATTTGTTGCTTTTTAGTATTAGTTCCTGGCAGCAGGAACTTTGTGCGTAATGTGTCTCTTCAGGTTTGGCTGTCAGAGATAATATTCAAACGTATAAGAAATATTCTTATTATTCATTGTTTATTTTTGTAGACATTAAATAATTCTAAACTGTATATTTCATTAAAGCAATTTCACATTATTATTATTAAAAATTGGGAAACATCCTGTCACTTTGTTCCGATAAGATCACTTAAGCTAAAGCGGCGGAACAAATTCCGAATATTTTTTCTGTTGATTTTTGTCAGCTCAATCATCTAAGACAAGCAGCTTTAATCAAGATTTCGAATATAATCAAGAACTGATTGACTGTGGACCTGTAGGGATGCATCGGAAATCGCTCGAGGCAGCAGAGCATCTCAAATCCGGTGGAGAGGACAGCGGCAATGATCAAAACGGAAGCGGAAGCAGTCCCCATCATAATCATCAAGGAGGACCAACCAGTTCGGAGAGTGGACAAGAGAGTCAGGATGGTATGGGACCTTCGTCATCTACAAGTGAGTCTTATTCTATGTATGATTTTGTACACACACACACACACACACACACACACACACACACACACACACACACACACACACACACACACACACACACACACACACACACACACACACACACACAATATACAGGGTATCCCAACGTACATGGGTCAATACTCGTAAAAAGGTAAAAGGGATCGAGATGAACATAAAAGTCCAATATTGTCTTGGGTTAGGTCTTGGGTTAAGTCTCTGGTTAGGTCCAATAATCGAGATCAATAATCAAGATATTAATTTTTCAAATTATGCGAATGAGAGCGCGCCGAGGGAAGAGCTTGATTCGTTTGAGCCATAACACGGAAAAAAAATCTATTATGAATGTTTGATAAGCTTTTATTATTTACTGTTCACAATTACGATAGAAGTTAATTAGATTATTTGAGAATTTCATATGTTAATATCTCGATTATTTGCAGACCTAACCCAAGACAATATTGGACTTTTATGTTTATCTCGATCCCTTTTATCTTTTTACGAGAATTGACCCATGTGCGTTGGGACACCCTGTATATATACATATATATTTATATATATAAATTTTATATATAAATAATCCATAATAAAATATTTTTGAAGCAAAATAAAAGTTATGTTGCAATATATTGGGAATAATAGAATTTAAGTCGTAGATGTTATATAAAAACGTTGATAAATAATAATAATTAATATTTTTCTCCAAACATATTTTTTTAAATTTATAATATTTATTATTAATGAAAAGTTTTATTAACACTTGTTTCTGTTAAATTTAAAACACTCGATGAAAAATTATGTGTAACATACTTATTTTATTACAAATAAAAGAAGAAAATTTAATAAAAACAAGAAAATTTTTAAATTTATTTCAAAACTATCGATAATTTGTAAAGTACTGTAGACATAATAATAAAGTGTTATTGTATTTACAGATGTCGTGCAGGACACGGAACAACTCAGAAATGAAAGTATTGCTTGCTTGAGAGCAAAAGCACAGCAGCATCAATTGCAATTGAGTCTGCAACCAACGTCGACGCCTCCAAGTGGATCGTATCCGTCAGCACCACAGACCAGCACGCTACATACTTCTGTTTAATTGCAAAAATATAGACATTCTTTCTGATAGTTCCGTGTCCGATATTTTTGCTGTTAAGGCAGAAACATGTGTCCTGCCTGAAGGATTATTGTAGATGAATCGGCAGCACCGATTTCAAAATCAGTGATATTTTTTTAATGAATATCTCGGCAAAGGTCGGTTCTTTCGAAATGTAAGGGTCTTTCTGAGATCACTTTTACGTATGATTAATCTCGCAGTCAAATTGTAGCAATGGTGTCGATTGAACAAATTTTTCGCAACAAAGAATCTCGAATTGTTCCTGCACAATTCCAATGCTCTATGTTCCTTATGTCGTTTTCAAACGCAGTTTCATGAATTTTTGCGACTGACATTGTCTGCAATTGTTAATCTGCCGTGTTAATGATAAAGTTCCAAGATACAAGATATATATAAAATTACAACGAAATGTGGTGAACACAATAGATTGAACGCCTGATTTGCATTATACAAGCTTATGTGTCTCGCACAAAAATTAAGTAGGCCTTTAAATCGATATAAATTCACGTAAGCCTCAACAACGACTTGACGTACGTACAATGACGAAAGCGGTGCCCCAATGTTGCGTTTAGAGAAAAACGAAATGTCGGAAATACCGCAGAATAAACAATAAAATTTAATTGTTAAGCTGAATCCTCATCAACGAAATAATAGCCTATTGATGATCTATATAATAAATAATAAAAGATTATTGATCAGGGAATTTTGTCATTGACGAACTCAAGTGTGAATACTCAAAAAGAAAAATTTTCCCGAAAAAAATCGACGATAAATAATTGATTATTTTGTTCAGTTGTTAATTTAATCAATTGAGATTGAGCAAATGGAATTACCTAATTAGAATATAATTGCTTTTAATAACGCGACTGAGTATTTGTATACATGAGTTTTGTGTAGAGCGTGTGCATGTAAATATATGTGGGTGTGCGTATGTGTGGTTATCTGCATGCGTACGCATGCGAGAAGAAAAACATAGAGTGATAAGAAAACTTGAAGATTTTCTCTTCAGAATGTTAATTTGCAACGAATGTTGAGCAACGCAAAGCATAAAAGAAATAAAAAAAAAGAGAGATTGTATGGAATGTAGTAATAAGATTACAAAATATATGAACACACATCGAAGAGAAGCGTGTTCGAAGACCTCTACAGTACACATAAAAATGCCCTTAAGATTTACAAGTTAAAAATAATATGCAACCGAAAGTTGATTCGATTATTAAATTCACGTGTATATGAGATAAAATGAAACAGTGTGTACGTAGATGTGTCAAACAAAGTGAGAGAAAGGGAGAGAAAGCAATGGAGGGGATGTGAGTCAAAGATTTATTAGCGAGAACTTCCTATATCCAAGTACTTAAGAAGAAACGTAACTGTTGTCAAATGTGCAATATATCGATATAAGTTCTAGTTCGATAAGATATATTATACTTTAGTAACAAAAAACATCTACCTAAGGCAGTCACAACAACGTCGGTGTAATTGTTATAAATAAATTTTACAATATGTCTCTCGAAGTTTGTATAAAGTAAGTTGGTGGAATATTGCACATCTTATGCTTTCTATTTTTGCTGCGAATAAACTTATTTCCGCGTTACACCGCCGTTTCGGGACGTCCGCCTTTTGTACATAAATATACATAGATAAGAAATGTGTGTGTATGTGTGTACACACACACACACACACACACACACACACACACACACACACACACACACACACACACACACACACACACACACACACACACACACACACACACACACACACACCTGCATATACATACATGCATAAGTATAAAAAATGATTAAAATTAAACGTGGTTGCAAGATACTGAGCCGGACGAAAATTTTTTTGCAAGTTTGAGTAGTTGATAATTATTAAAATTATTACATAAGAGTGATTAAACACAAAAATATTTTATTTATAATTTTTGTTATTAAATTTCTGCAAAGCAAATTTTTGTAAAATATAAATCAAAATAATATGACAATTTTAATTTTGTTTTCCATCTGATTGGCTTAATTACTTATTTAAAATACTTAGTGAAGATTGCTTGACTTGATGTAAAGCTCGTAGGTTTGTTTATTTTAAAATGTGCAATACTGATATCATAACTGAACAATTACAAAATAATTAAAAAAGTTCGTTTAATTTTTAATATAACAGTCTAAAAATTTACTGACATAGTTGCGTTACTATTAAATTTGAAATATATAAACTTAATTGTTGTGAAAATAACAACGTAGATCATTGTTGATTAATCATCAATGTCAATCATAACTTTTTCTGAATAATGTGTTTCGTCTGGCTTAAATTTATCAAGTTATACACGTAATACGTAACATATTATATAATTAAAAACAAAAACTTGATCATGAGAAACGAAGTAACCACACATTTAGAAAAAAAGCAACTTAAGAATCATAATGCAAGTGACACCGCTGTTATTGTGAAAACACTTAACAATGGACTTTGGATTTACAGCAAATTGTCTGTATCCGAATGCTCCAACGCATGCATAGTAGTCAGCTAGTATACGTAATAAATAAAATTTCTGAACAAATATGTTCTTATTTTTATTGCCCCATTACATATCGCACACAAAAACATTCAAGACAGTGCAGGTAATCGAGAAGTGAAGTGGCTTAGATAGACAAAGACATCTGGGGATTGATTATTCATCATCATTTGTCTAACTCGTAATCATCATTTATCTCACTCCTAATTTAGAACGGAAAAGAATCACAAAATCGTGGACATTATCTATGGGAATCATAAATATTGGTTTCGATGTCCATATTTTTTAACATAAAGACCTTTCAAAATAAAATCACAACTAAGTCGTGGTCGAGCTGAGGTAAAACAAACAAGATGCTTAAAATCTTGGAGAAAATTTTATTTATTTAATATATTTCCTTACACATTAATATACGTGTATATATACGTATAATATATTAGGGTTATACAATACATTAATTGGACATTGATTCTTGTAAAGTAGCTATGTTCCACGAGAACAAGAACATCAATATTTAATATTTACAAAAGTACAAAAGTTTACAAAACATCGACTACTATACAGTAAATTCTTTTAATTATATTATTATATTATTTTATTTCTACAATTGAAAACTTTATATAGTCTTAATGGCTCTAAGCTAGCATATAACTATAGTTTTCTAACTGTCTAGATACTAGATCGTATAATTTGACTCGTACTGTTTCGTTAAATTAGAAAATCAGACTTTTTAATTATTAAAAGCAGTTAACTGGCAGTTACTGCTTTACTCTAGGCCTTTTAAATATTTATTATTGTTTGCAGATTCATTAAAAACTCATTCCTTCTTGATTAAAATTATTTGTATTTATATTTAAAAATTTCATGAGATTTACATATTTATACCGCATGTTGACAAAACTCTTATCACATTTGCTCAAGGCAAAGTTATTTGATGAGACATAATGAAGAAGAGACATATTTATAATTAAAATGTCTATAAATAAATATATTTTTAAATATACGTTGTATAGATAATTTGTGCTATATTACTTTGATTTTGACATAGTAGATTTTAATACCGAATCTTGAATGCATTGTCTTACTCAGTTCATATCCGATTAATGGAAAAATTGCCATAATCAAGATCTTGCAAAGTTAATTTTGCTTAATTGCAGTCAATCTGAATTAATGAAAATAGATAAAAATGGATAAAAATAGGAGTGATTTGGTACAAAAAATTTTGTCTTATACAATTTATTACATGCAAATATTTACTATTACTTTTTTCATTAATTAAAAACGTTTTGTGCGCATGATTGCACAAGTTATATGTGTTGAAGAGTATATATTTATTTAAATAAAAACAATATTAAATAAAATAATAAATAAAAAATAATATATTTAAATTTGCATTTTTATCTAAAATGTTATATTCGTAAGTCAAAATTTACATCCTTACATTAATTTAAATTATGTATTTGATTTAAAAATATTAAAAATTTGATATGCCTTTTACAAACAAAAATCAATTATTTCGAATTTTATACATAAAGAATATTTCATTTCATAGTTGTGATTAAATAATATAATAATTGTCTGAAAATTTTTTATACGTTTAATTGCAGATTTGTACAATGATAAAAAATGTGATATTTGCGACTATAATTATATAGTAAAATAATTATAGATAGGAATATTGTTTTTATGGTAATTATTACTACAATATTAATATAATAACCATATGCTATATTTTAAAGTTGTATAATTTAAAGTACAATTTTTTCATAGTTGAAATCACTATAAGTATACGGTTATTATTAATTAATATTATTGTAATAATTACTATAAAAATAATATTCGTGACTAATTATTTTACTATGTAATTATAGTCACAAATACGACACATTTTTTTATCAATGCAGATATTTAATTTTATAGACCAATATAAATTGATGTATAATTAAAATATATAATAAATTTTATGAAAAATATGACTTGATTACATTTCTGCCTCGTAAAAAAAAAAAAAAAATTATTTAAAATATGTATATTAAGTTATTTATATTAAAATTATGACAATACAAAAATGCAATATCTAATTAATATTAATAAAATCTATTATTTAGAAAATCATATTGAATTATATCACCATAAAATCTTACTGCAAAAATATTGACATTAATTCTACATTCAATTAATTTTCCACCGAAAGAATTAGCCTGTCGTATAAAATTCTTTTAAAATAAAAACGAAATTTTTTGTTCCAGATTGCTATAAATGTTCTATTAATAATATATTTGTAACCTTATATTTTGCAAAGAATGTTATGTAACATGAATATGAATAATATAAATTTCTGTCAGAAAGTGTGCTACAATAGAACTTAATTTGTTATAGACAATTTTTATCGCATTAATATTTTATATATATATATATATATATATATGTGTGTGTGTGTGTGTGTGTGTGTGTGTGTGTGTGTGTGTGTGTGTGTGTGTGTGTGTAATTTTATATTTTGTAAAATTTATTTAAAACCATTTAAAGACAATAAATTTCTAATATATATTTTTTTAATTAAATTCAAAATAACATTTTTTATATATATTATATGTATAATATATAATATATATATATATAATGTGTGTGTGTGTACTTATATATATATATATATACAGGGTGTCCCAGAATGAATAATTTTTATTTTATAGAATGAAAGAGAATAAAATTTTAAACTAAATGCTCCTTTAAAAATTTTGGCTTAGACTATTATTTACTAAATTTTTAATAAATAAAGTTGATCAATCAAACGGCGCGCGGCCGGCATACGCAGCAGCGTAGCGTGCCATGTGGCTCCACGGGCTCTCCACGCGCTTGTTACACATTCTCTTACTTAAAACTTTATTTTTATTTTTTATATTAATGAATAAATAAATAAATTTAAATTAATAAATAAATAGAGAAATAAATAACTAAGTAAACTAATAAGTAAATAGATAAAAATAAATAAAATTAGAAATTGTTTCAATAATTTATTATTTTTTATTTTTAGTTGTTAATTATTTATTTGTGTACTTGTATTTATTTAATTATTTAAAATATTTATTTGATTTAATTACTTAATTCTCATAGTTGATTTGGCAGCAATAGACAAAATTAACTACGGAGAGTGTGTTATACAAAGGTATAAAAAAAATTGTTGATAAAAAGTATTAAAATAAATTGTTAGTAAACAATTTGTTTAAACAATTTTTTAAAGAATTATTTCAGCATGTGTTTTTTTTAATTATTAGAGTGATTTTTTGTAGCAAAGGAGCTATCAATTTTTACTTAAAAACAGTTTTAAAAAGAATGTTTAAACAATTTCTTAAATAATTTCTTAATATCGATATGCATCATGCGTTCCTTATGCAATTTTTCCCGTAGAATTCGGTGCTATTATTTTAAATTCAATTAATAAAAATAATTCGTATTCTACCATTTTTTATTTTTTTCTTATTATTTGAAAACATTTTTTAAAGAGGAGAGGAAGGAGTAAAATAAATTAAAATTTTTTTTTATTTAAAAGTAAAACATTTTTACGTAAATTGCGGCTAAGATTTGTTCCACGTTTTAGGTTTTTGTGGCCCTAAAAACACATGCTGAAATAATTCTTTAAAAAATTGTTTAAACAAATTGTTTACTAACAATTTATTTTAATACTTTTTATCAACAATTTTTTTTATACCTTTGTATAACACACTCTCTGTAGTTAATTTTGTCTATCGTTGTTAAGTCAACTATGAGAATTAAGTAATTGAATCAAATAAATATTTTAAATAATTAAATAAATACAAGTACACAAATAAATAATTAACAACTAAAAATAAAAAATAATAAGGAATTGAAATAATTTTTAATTTAATTTATTTTTATTTATTTACTTATTAGTTTACTTAGTTATTTATTTCTTTATTTATTTATTAATTTAAGTTTATTTATTTAATTATTCATTAATATAAAAAATAAAAATAAAGCTTTAAGTAACGGAATGTGTAATAAGCGCGTGGAGAGCCCGTAGAGCCACATGGCACGCTACGCTGCTGCGTATGCCGGCCGCGCGCCGTCTGATTGATCAACTTTATTTATTAATAATTCAGTAAATAATAGTCTAAGCCAAAATTTTTAAAGAAACTTTTAGTTTAAAATTTTATTTTCTTTCACTCTGTAAAATAAAAATTATTCATTCTGGGACACCCTGTATATATATATATATATTATATGTGTATAGAGATATATTGTCAAATTAATATAATTTTTGCGAGTATAACATGTTAATGTTAAATGTTAAATTATTTACACAAGATGTTTGCAAATAATTTTATGGAATGTTTTCGTATTTGTAATTAGGTTATTCATAATATGTTTTTAAACGTGATAAATTCTAATAAATTAATATATTTATATGTAAAAAACTTTTATATCGAGATAAATAATCTATCAAGTTTGGTGGACATATTGTAGTATTCTTAATGACGTTCTCGGGAATCTTCCTTGTGAGTGCTGTGCCTGCGTGATTCTTGACCGCTAGGTGTAACAGGTCGCCGTTTTGATCTTGTTTTGAATTTAGCGATATCCTCACCAAACACGTCACCAGTTCGAAGAGCAGATATTAAGTCGTCGAATTCGCCTTTATTATCATTCTGTTGTCCATTATTATTTGTTTCATTTTTCTTACTTAGTGATATGCTGTTTAGTATACCCTCCCGCGAGTTCTTTCTCTCTATTGTTCTCTTTCGAAGCTATAAGAAATTATAATATAATGTATTTTATTATTATGTTCTATGTATTTTATATGACATATAAGATTGACATGATAAGATTACTGGGTGTACTTCCGAAAAGGTGAAATCCCTGATTTTGCTGAAATTTTTGCCAAAGCTTACCCTTGATTAGAGAAGAAAGTCCCTAAAAGGATTTTCGCCGACAAAGCTTTGTTTGCCCTTTATCACTTCCTAAAGTTGCAAACATTTTGACTGTATATCTCTGAAAGTATTGATTTTAGAGAAAAAAGTTTCAAACAAAAAATGAAGCTCATAAAAAGCTCTATAAAAAAGATTATATACATTTTTTACGTAAACCTAATATTTTGGCTGTTATGACCCAAATAACTCGGCGGGGGTCAGTTTTATTAAATATGTGAAAACTTTTTAATTTAAAAGTTATACATATTTATTTAACGTAAACAAAAGTTGAATTGCAAATTTGAAAAGAAGTAATTTTTTACAGTATAACATAAAACAGAAATAATTCTATAATCACATTACCCCGCCGGTAACAGAGCGAAACGACGTCCACGCTGTACTGTACCACATGGGTTTGCGACTTCAGATTTAAAACTGTGGTCAAATAACAAATTAAAAATGTTTGGGTTAGGTTAGGAAAAAATTCGGGAAGGGGGTGCAGAGGGAAGGGCGGAGCCCCTCCCCCGCCTACGCATTCTCTGCACAACCCTTTGCGAATTTCCCCGCGAAACGAGATTCTCATTATACGTATTTATTTGAATTTTGCGCACTTCTGCCCAGGGCACCTCTATTAGCGGGGAGGGAGAGGGCCAAAGGCCCTCCTTGCACCCCCCTGTGTGTGTGTGTGTGTGTGTGTTCTCTACAGCACGCATTTTCTATACCTATTTTTTACGCTAATATTTTCCGAGATACATAATGAAAGCTTTTAAAATGTTGAGGAAAAAAATACATTTTTTCTTCATGATAGCCAAAATAATAGGTTCACGTAAAAAATGTATATAACCTTTTTTATAGAGCTTGTTATGAGCTTCATTTTTTGTTTGAAACTTTTTTCTTTAAAATCAATATTTTTAGAGATATACAGTAAAAATGTTTGCAACTTTAAGAAGTGATGAAAGGCAAACAAAGCTTTGCAGCGAAAATCCTTTTAGGGAGTTTCTTCTCTAGGTAAGCTTTGGTTAAAATTTCAGCGCGATCGGAGGTTTCACCTTTTCGGAAGTTTATCCAAATTACTTACTTCCTGTTCTTGTTTTGCTCTTCGTTCTTCTTCTTCAATTTTCTTTCTCATATTTTCTACATCTTGTCTGGCTTCAGCTAGAGCTTGCAAAAAATTTTCAAAAATACCAAAGAATTCATCTGGTTGAACGCCGGCCGAATCTTCACCGAATAATCTTACTGCTCGATCAAACTGTTTTTGGAAAAAACTAGTCAAGTATTTGTCACAACTACAATTAATGTTAGTTATTTATTCTTACCCTAGTTTTCATGTCTTGGAATAAGTCTTCTGCTTCTGCTAATCTACATGTGGCTTGCGCCTGAAAGTCCCTCATTGCTGGTAAAAACATATCACCTTGAAGCACTTGAGATTGACCTCGATGAAATTCTAGAATATGGAATAAAATGAGAATAGCACAGATAATAATAAAATAATAATTTGCTTATTTCTTTGTTACGCATATTAATTTTTTTAAAGCAATTGTTGTCATTCTTATTGGAAAAGCATAGAAAAAAAATTAGTCTCCCTTGTCAAAGTAGCTAATACTTAATGATATAAAAAGAGTGATTAGAAATTTTGAAGTTATTTTCAAATTGTGTTTAATTTTACTTTTAACATAATTGATTTAAAAATCAACTGTCATAATAATCCGTTATTACCTATTTCTCTTTGAACATCCTGTAGTCCATTTTTCAAGTTTGCCACCTCTCTCTGCAAATCGGCCATACTAACTTTAGAAGCTGTTCTAACATGTGGCATATCTTCTTCCATTTCTAGGACTTCTCTAAATCTAGCTTCGAGAATTTGTACAAGATAGTGTAATAATGTTGTACCCTTGGAACAAGAAGACTTGGTGTCGACTAGACGATTTAAAGAAGCTAATCGGAAGCCGCACGCATTACCCCGCGCGTTCCCGCGATTCACGTAATTTCCCAATGCTAAAACTAATTCCAAAAGTTTTCTGAGTCTCCTTGATCTAGCTACTTGTCGACTCGCTTCTAAAACTGCCCGCATCCTCGGTGTCAATTCTGCAATGCTAGCTGCAAATTTTTTTTTGTAATGAAGAGAACGCAATCTCTGTTCATAATGTGGCACCCTAAAGACAGAAGAAGAATTTATATTTTATTTGTTCAATGTTTCGTGTTTATTTGTTTTAAAATAAAAAAAAAGATTAAATTTCCAAGTTGCATATATTTTAAAAGATAATTAATCGAGTATCATAATTATTAAAAAAAGTTAAAAAAATGCATAACGTAATAGAGTACTAATTGCATTAAAAGTAAATTACTTTGATATTTGATATAAGAAACAGTCAGCTCTGTTTTGCAAGTCCTTTTGGTGGATATCTAACGAGGCAGCCTCTTCCGAGGTTGGTATGTACTTTAACAATTGTTCTACCATATCTATGTGCAAAATATTCTGCTGATCCATCGACAATATCGTTCTGGTAATCTCATTATCAGACATCTTTAATTTTGATAATAGTATAGTGCAGTTTTGTGCTCTTCTTGAATCGATTACCGACATTGTCTTCTTATTTTTTCCTAATGTCCTCAAGTCTTCTATTGAGCCTTCCGTAGAAACACCGTTCTTTTGATAAGCGCAAAAGATTTTATCAATGGTCTCGAGATCCATTACATTGTAAAGCTTTGTATCGTCCAACTCTGACCATATCGTGCCCTGCAGCTTCTGCTCGGGTATTTTGGACCAATTGAACGATTTCAAAGGATTACTTGGCTGTGGAACATTCTTTATTATCTCCATCTACAATATTTATACATGAATTATGCATATTAAATTCTTAGACTAAAAAGATTACTACATTACTAATTGAAATTATTCCACTAATTGCACCAATCTAAAAAAAAAAGTCTTTTAAATTAACTTATTATTAAATTATTATTGCTGTTGTTATCATATTATTATAGTTTTATATATATATATATATGTGTGTGTGTGTGTGTGTGTGTGTGTGTGTGTAATTATATAATAATAACAGCAATACTAATTTAAAATATATATACATGTTTTATATGTAATTGATTTTAAATATATAGTAAAATAACCTTCATAGGTGGAGGAGCAGTTGGCATCAAACAAGGAGGTGGTGGAGGTGCTAATGGGGGTGGCGGCGGTGGTGGCGGGGTAGGTTTGGTGTCAACTTTTTCGAGTACTTCATCTTCTACAATTTTTAGAGTGGCTTTTGCGTCATCCGGCAAACTTCCTGAAGCTACTAGTTGTTCTAGACGTTTCCGTTCAGATTTTTCGTTGTTAATTTGTCGCGACAACGTTTCAAGATTATCTTGCAGTTCAGAAATTTTTTGTTTTGTCTCTATGTGCATCGATGTTTCTTTTTCAAGACGCTCTTTAATCCTTGCTAAACTTGATTCCATATCTTCCTACACAAATCCAATTACAAAGTACGACTTTGTAGCAAAGAAGTAGACATCAGGCAGTAAATGACAATTCAATTAGTAGAGTATCTAATATATAACAATAAGAAGATTTCACATACATTTACACATATTAAATAAATCTATAAAAGACGAAAACTTTTTATTATTTAGATTTTCTTATGTCATTAGTTTTAAATATGTTTGATATATGTTTTATATGTTTGATTTATGTTTAATATACAAAAAATATATTTAAAAAATTTAGATTTAAATAATATGTTTTTTATTTTTATATTATTAAAAAACATATCCATCAATTTTAATATTTTAAATGTCTATAGCTTCCAAATGCATATATAGCTTTGGCAAATAAATTAAACTACTCTCTAAATTACAATCAGTGAAAAATCACTGAAATCAATGAATACACTGATTTCAGTGATGTACTTATAATTTGTCAATTAGTGAAATAAATACACAACAATGATCTTCCAGTGATTATACATTAATTCTGAAGTAAAAATCACAAAAAGTCAGTGGATACTCATTGATTATCACAGTTATAAATATACTACTGCAAATTAGTGAAAATACACTGATTGCAATTTAAAGAGTAAGAAACTAAAATTTTCTTTATGTATAGATTGTATGTAATACAGTACATGTGAATATCTCTTATAAGTAAAATATTATTGTTATTAAAAAAATTTTATTGTTATTGTGAGCGATTCTTTGGAGTTAAATAAAATAATAATAGTAATACTTTTTCTTGAGTCCTCAAATCTAGTTCTTGTTCCTTCTTAGCCAGTCTTGTAGATATGTCTAAATTTTCGCGTTCCATCTCTTCGGCTTTCTTTCTTGCTGCCACAAGTTCCTCTTCCTTTGCGAGAAGATGTACAATTTCTTTCACATTTATTTCAATTGGTGCCACATCGGGATTTCTTACTAATCCCGTTTCGTTACTTTCGGATTGTAAAACAATCTGTTGAACAATTCGATCAAACAATAACCAATGCTGAGGATGCGAACCGTAATCCACTGGAAAAAATTAATTAGCATTATGGCATATCTTTAACAAAAAATAAGACTTATCAATTCAAAAACTCACGTGGTAATAAAAGGCAATGCTCAAGTAAGCTAAGAAGATGGGGATAAGCAGCAGTATGGCTCAGTTTTCGTCGTAAAAGATCGAACATGGCGCTAGCACTTTTTGTGTCTATATGTTCTTTTTCGAACTTTCTGGCCAGTTCCTTTTCGTCTTCATTTCGTACCATCTCAAAAAAATCGAGATGCCTATCAAGTGTTTCATTCTCATACTTCCTCAATTTTTCGATAATAGGCTGGATACCGAGCATCAATAACTCATATCTTAGATGCAGCCTAAACTCTAACGTCACCTGGCCAGGTCCATAGTTTAATACGGCGTTGATAAACGACATAATCGCTGTTTTCAGAGACAAATTGTCTTTATAGATACCAAAATTTTTGTCAAGGTCATTAATTATACACTGAAAGCGCGTTCTCTCGGAATGATACTGTTGGAAGTGCAACATGGCTTCTAGAACTTTACGGTGTCCGCCTGGCACCAGACAAACTGCACCGAGAATTTCCAGTACAGAGATTTTTGTCTTTATATTCTCAGACGCGAGTGACTGCGATATCGTGTTGATTGCTGTTGGATGTGCTAATACGTGTGCTCTGCCATTCTAGAAAGCGATATTAATTAAAATAATAAAATATGAAGAAAAAAACAGTGATACATACAATGTTTCTTTTAAAATTTGGGATACTTATAGATGATTCACGCGCACATATTTTCATTTGATAATATTTTTTAGAAATATGATTTAATCTCTGTTCTACTTGACAAAACTCACCGAATTATTCATTAAAGCTTTCAAACATCCTATAACGCTGGTATGCAGATTACTGTTAGCTGCTTCAGTATCCATAGTTCCTAGCACTTGTAATAAAGCATTTAAACCATCTAGTTCTATAAATCTGAGAACAAAACTGTGCGGCTGCGTTCTCAGGGCAGTTTTTAGAGCTTCTGCTTGACGCATTTGATTTGACACCTCCTCATCTTCTTCTGGGAAAGGATTCTGTCAAATACAATAACGAATATGCTTATTATACACAGAGAGAACTGTTTCTTTGAATTTAATATATGGATTTGTTTGAATTATATTTGTTTTACTGGAAAAAATTTATTTCTTACAAAATATTATTTTATTAAATAAAAATTTGATGGTTTTGTTACATTAAACCATATTGTTTGACAGAATAATCACAATTATTTGAGATAATACTTGAAATATTTGATTCAAACAAAAACTTTATTTTTTACAAAATATTATTTTATTAAATAAAAATTTGATTGTTTCGTTACATTAAATCATATTGTTTGACGGAACAATCGCTTTTTTTCTTTTTTTTTAAGAAAATATTATATTCTTTCAAAAAATATTTCATTTAGAAACAACAATTACTTTGTAATACGACAATGTTTCTACAATTTTCCAGCAAAGTTATTAACTTAAGCAATCTTATTTTATAAATATAGTACATTTATACGCAACAATATGGCACAATATAAAAATACAAAATTCTAAAAATTGTTAGGTCTAATGTCCAATGTCTAGTAACTTGTAAGGTAACTCACTTATTAATTTTTAATTTTTTTATAAGTTTGTTTGTTTATCTATTTATTAATTTTCGTTTCTTTTACTTATCCTTCTTATACAACTTTCATAATTTTATCAAGAAAATTTCAAACGCAAAGTGATCATGATTAAAATAAATAAATGTGTTAATATTATTTTCCGATAATAATATTTAATCCAAATATTAAAATTATTATATTATAAAAACTGCGCATTTTGTACTTATTTTTTTTCAATAAAAAATTACTTTCATTGCGTGAATAAAGGACATAGCGGAATAAGCAGGTGAAATCTGCCCCGGCACCAATCGAGCTCAAATTGATATCATTAGTTGACATCCTTGAGATGTAAAACTTTCCCAAAAATTAACTACAAAATTGCATTTTTTGGGGGGATTATAGAGGGGGAAAGAAAAATAAAAAAAGTGGTTTTTTCTGAAAACGGTTGGACCGATTTTAATAAAAAAAAATATATATGTTGTAAACATTGTTTAGGCAAGTTTAAGAAAATTTTAAGTAAATTTGTGATGAAAAAAATCCGATAAAACAATTTTTTAATTTTTTATGAATTTTTTTAGGATAATATTTCTGAGATACTTTTATATTTTCACAAAAACATCTCTAGATTCTCTACTTTAACACGTATTTTTTTTAAATCAATTGGACTGGTGGAACATGGTTAAAAATAATAATTCACGTCGCGCCGCCGGCTGGATGACCGCGGTGCACGGCAATTGTTGTCATGTTGAATTTACATACTAGCCTTGTTGCAATGTTTAGTTGCCAAAAAAATTATGATATTACGATATTAATAGTATATAATATAATAATGCATATAATATTTTCAGGACGTCTGATGTTAGCCTATAAAACTTATAGTTTCCGGAGTTTACCACGAGGATGTTGCAATACATTTTTAAATTCCATATTTTCGAGGTGTTTTTTTAATGTGAGTCCCCTTGCCTCTCACATTATTTATGATCGGGGTGCTTTTTTAATGTGAGTCCCTTTGCCCCTCACATTAACTAAAGAGAATTTTGTTAATCGTCTTCACTATCACTTTCAATCATTGGGATTAAATTATCTTTTTTTGCGTTGCTCGCATATTGCCACAATAATTTATTATTTATCTTATGCAAGATATTTATCTAAAATTTTTAAACCGGCAGAAATACTTAGCAATATATTTAAAAAAGATAAAAAAAAAATAATTTAATCCCAGTGATTGAAAGTGATAGTGAAGACGATTAACAAAATTCTTTTCAGTTAATGTAAGAGGCGAGGCAACTTATATTATAAAAGTACCCCGATGATAAATAATGTGAGAGGCAAGAGGACTCACATTAAAAAAGCACTCCAATGATAAATAATGTGAAAGAAGAGGGGACTCACATTAAAAAAGCACTCCGATGATAAATAATGTGGGAGACGAAGTGACTCACATTAAAAAAGCACCCCGAAAATATGAAATTTAAAACCGTACTGCAACCTCCTCGTGGTAAACTCCGGAAACTATAAGTTTTATAGGCTAACTGCAGATATCCTGGAAATATTATTTATATTATTATATATTATTATATCATAATTTTTCTTGGCAACTAAACATTGCAACACTGCAACAAGGCTAGTATGTAAGTTTAACATGACAACAATCGCCGTGTGCTGCGGCGTGGCGTGAATTATTATTTTTAACTATGTTCCACCACTCCGATTAATTTTAAAAAAATACGTGTTAAAGTTAGAGAATCTAGAGATGTTTTTGTAAAAATATAAAAGTGGTATCTCAGAAATATCACTCTAAAAAAATGTATAAAAAATTCAAAAATTTTTTTATCGATTTTTTTATCACAAAAATTACTTAAAATTTTCTTAAACTTACCTAAACAATGTTTACAACATATATTTTTTTCATTAACATCGGTTTAACCGTTTAAAAAAAAAACTACTTTTTCTATTTTTCTTTCCCCCTCCATAACTCCCCCAAAAATGCAATTTTGTAGCTAATTTTTGGGGAAGTTTCACATCTCAAAGATTAACTAATGACATCAATTTGAGCTCGATTTATAAGCAGATTTCACCTGCTTATTCCGCTATGCCCTTTTTTCAAACACATGAATACAAAATTAATCAGAATCAGAATGTTAAAATTTTTTAATACAATACTCTACACAAAAGAAAAACAAAACAGCCAAATAATTTTATAATAATAGATTCTATCAAATAAGTTCTTTCACTCACATTTGCTATCGTCTTCAATCTATTGATATAGTCTTCGGGATCGCCACTAAGATCAGTGGTGCGCAAGCCTCCATTGTTCAGCGTGTCATTACCTTTTCTGGAGCAATATATCTGCCACTTTTTATTGGCTGGAAGTGCTAAAACTGCTTGTCGATTGGTCTGAGTCAAGTCCAGTTCATCAACAAGCTCGAGAAACATTTTATTTAGTTCTTCCTCAGCTGGCATTGGTAAGGTCGGGGTCATTGCTTGTAGCGTGAGCGTACCCGTATGCTCCACAACGCAGTACGTGATTTCCGGTGGTTCGTCATCCTGTGAAGTAACTGGATTAGTTTTCTGTGCACAATATTATAGATCATGTAAATATTATTATATCAATAAATAGCTTAATTTATAGCAAAGTTATAAAATAATTATTTTTTTACTTTAATCCTATGCAATAACTTATTTGTTTTAAATTCCTTTGTTTTCTACTGTATATGGAATACGTGTATAAATGTATTGCTATAAATGGTAATATTATTTTAAATAAATTAATATTTATATTACGCAATAAAAGAGAATATTTAAAAGTGAAGATAATGCATGGTCAAAAATTACAAATTTTTAAATAATAGTAAATTAATTCTTTGACCAAGAAATATTGTAAATAAATTTAAACATATAAATAAAAAAATTGCTTATTCGGTCTGTAGCGGATCTTGATAATGAGTATAATTAATTTTTTAGTAATTTAATATTCTTAGCGCTTAAGTGTTTATAAGAGAAATGCTAGAATTGGAACACTTTTGTAAATTTTGGTAGTTTTTTTAGAATTTTGTAAAACTTTTTCCGCCAGAGGATATTTAAATTTAATTTCTATCAATCTTATGATAATAATATTAATGATAAATTTAATATTCTTAAATATTTAATAAATAGAAATATATGACGTTTCGCAATTATGTTAGATTAGTGTTATATATTAAAATGGTATTATGTGTTAACAATTAACTTAAATGTTATTGCCGTGTTATTTATGTAAATGTGTGTGCATTTCGGCAATACGTCTTTTTTACTATAGAATTATTCATATCGGTAATGAAGGTAAAAATATTTTTTAGTTATAAATGAGCATTTTTTAGAACATTAATCATACGCGCAGCGCGAGGCACCACCGCTGTTTCTTTTACGCGAGACGTCGTTTGCGAAAATCCGTAATTATCGGATTCTCAATAACGACTGAACTGATGAATTTCTCATTAGGCTTAATGAATAGCTCACATCCGATTTATATAATAAAAGTGTTTTTATTTTTCCGCTATATGACTTACGAGATATCGCGATTAAAATTTTTTGCTCGAGAATAAATTTGTTTAAGAAACGTCGTAGTCATTGTCATCGTTGTCGTCGCCCGGCGCTTAGGACGAATGGTTGGGATTTGTACTGTTGTATCCTCGTTCAACATTTGACAAACAACAAGAATGACCGATGTACCATGCGCATAAAATGGAACGCACCTTATGTATCATATCTGTTAAATTAGCACCTCTACCATAAAAATTCGAAAAATTAATTATGCAGAAATTATGTGCTCTTTATGTGCTAATTTTGTTCCATTCGCGATTTTTGTGCTCAAGCGGTTTAGCGGGAGATCGTAAATGAAAATAGGGGTGCTAACTTAACATAAGTTAGCACCCCCACTCATTAAAATTATACGTAAGAGAAAAAAATTACTATGGTAGAATTATGTGCTTTTTATGTGCTTTCAAACGCATTAAATGAAATTAGCTTATTTAATATTTAGAAGTAATAATTTAGAAGAGAGATATACAACAAAAAAGATCGATATATTACAAATACTAGAGTAAAGTGCCAGTTAAAATAGAGATAGCGAAATGATTCTCGTCTTAAAATCTTTCTACATTTATGTGCTTCTAAAATATGCATAACAGGATTTTTGTGTTCACCCCCACCGGCTGGAAACCATCCCCAACGTGAATTTACAAGAGTAAAGTGACAATTAAAATAGAGATAGCGAAGTGATTCTCGTCTTAAAATTTTTCTACATTTATGTGATTCTAAAATATGCACAACAGGATTTTTGTGCTCACCCTCATTGGCCGGAAAACCACCCCCGACATGAATTTGCTAGAGTAAAGCGACAGTTAAAATAATAATGTTTCGACATTTTTTTGACATAAATTTTATTTATATTCTTTAATGCATAATAGTTTCTTCGTTAAAAAAGTTACCCATACAGCACAGAAAGATTGCAGCAACATTGTGGCAACATTTCAATGCAAGATTGCAATATTGCATAAACGTTGTGAAATATTGCTGCAAGGTTGCTGCAAGATTGCAGCAATGGTAAAATGTCCGCTTTTAGAAATATTGTTACGTAATATTGTAGCAATATTGCAGTAAAATATGTATGCAATATTATTCAGAAAAAGATTATTCAAAATAATTCATCTGATTTTAAATAACTATTTTGAATTTAACAAATACAGAGTGATTAGTGAAACTTCAACCAAAAGATAAACTTTGCAAGTTTTGTCTTTTATCTTATATAAGTACATTATAAGATGAGAGACAAAACTTACAAAATTTATCTTTTGGTTGACGTAATCACTAATCACCCACATAGCACATGATATTATACGAATATTATATACTCATACTGAAAGTACTGTAGTCGTACGTACCATTCCTAACATTCTAAGTATATTCGTATAACATCTTGATCAGTATATCATTTTTCATATGTTCTTAAGTTCATACTCAGAATGTACGAACAAACTACGATGCTTATACTGATTATCCGTACACTGTGATTATCCGTAATATATGAGAACATAAATAAGAACCTTGCGGTTATCTCATGTATAAAAATTTACATCGATCGCGCACTGATTCACACCCAAAGTGCTATCATTACCTTATTCTCCCTTGTAAACATTAATCTGAGCGTAAAACTGTCAACGTATATTCTGCAGAACATACTCAGTTTAAGCGCTACCTACGGCAGTGTCGGCGGTTCCCACAGTGTCCCTAGCTGTTTTGTCTTTCCGATGAGTTTACGTTTGCTGGGTTGCACGATTTCGCAAGAGATTCTTTATCCAAGGTAATCTTTCCCTTATGTCACGCAATATTGATATTTATATTGAATACATTACTACAAATACTTACAAAACTAAATTATGTAATATTTTTTTATATATGTAATGATTTTCTATAAGTCTTGTTAATAAATTTGAGGTTATCTTGGTTGCTGCTGAGATCTCAGAAAGAACTTATACGATGAATAATATTGTCATTACCTACTAACAAATATTGATAACATAAATCGTAAGCGGTTAATGTTTGTGCATTAATGAACAACAGGGCTGACAAAGCATGTCTCGCAAATTAATTATTTCTATATCTCATAATCAAAGATGGGGTGAGGAGGGAAAGAAAGATAAAGAGAAAAGGTTGCGAGCCACGCTCCATCAGCTCTGTTGTTTATTAATGCACAAACATTAACCGCTTACGATTTATGTTATCAATATTTGTTAGTTATGACAATATTATTCACCATATAAGTTCTTTCTGAGATCTCAGCGGCAATAAAGATAATCTCGAATTTATTAACAAGACTTATAAAAAATTATTACATAATTTAGTTTTATAAGTATTCTAACTGTACGTTATCAGAATTATGTTCTATTATTCGTAGGAAGCAGCCGAAGAACTGCCGAGGTGTCTCAAATTAGTTTTATATCCGGACGATGTAAAACCGGATAAAAATATTAAGGACCAGTTAAGGAAATATTTGATTTTTTCAGCGTAATTGATTGTAATATTGTTTTGTAATATGGTTGGTTGCAATATTGTTTTGTAGACTAAAATGAAATAATAAATTTATTTCAAAGTTGCATAAAAAAATTCTTTTTTAATAAAATTCCACGGATACGCCTATCTAACCTATAAATCTGATTCGATGTGAGCGCGCGCGCATAGGCGTGTAAATGTATGCGTGCATATACATGATCGACCATTCCCTGACGATTCACATACTATACAGATACTGCGGGATATTCGCAGGTACGTACTATGCCGTAGGAGAAGCGAGACATAGGAAGATACTTAGTTTGTACTGTAGTATATCTCAGTACGTATCTCGATTGTTCCCAGTATCTACGCAATCTACTGTTCCGATATCCTGCGGAACGTTCTCAGAATCCACGTGTGCTATGTGGGCACTCTGTTGTTAAATTCAAAATATAGTTATTTAAAACCAAATGAATTGATTGGATGATCGTTTGGTTGATGTCACTATAATCGCTCTGTATTTGTTAAATTAAAAAATACAGTTATTTAAAATAATTTTGAATAACCGTGTACTCTGTTATACACAAATCTACATAATAATAGTTTTACACATAAATTAAAACTACTCCAGAATGCATGTATCTCTATAGATGAAAAATTTTAAATAATATAGAACGATCACTTTTACATTATTTTTGAAAAGTTACTGTAATATATTTATTCAAACTGTATTGAATATTAATTTTATTTATTTTCACTATTTTAATAATATTTTAAAAAGTTGCTGCATCATTGCTGAAGTAATATTGTAAAATAATGTCTTTGCAATATTTTTGAAACATTACATCGCAATACCCATACAGCACATGTAGATGCTAAGAATGTTCGAAGAATATTGCAGCAGTACATTGCGTAAGTTCTGAGAACATTCGAGATACGTATTAAGAACATACTGAGTACATTCCTATTTCCGCCTTCTTCTGCTTCGTAGAATATACTGAGAATATTTTGCAGTAAATACCAAGAATATCATCAGTATCAACGTAGAACCAATGATAAAATGTGCACGGTATATTATGTTAACTGGGCATCGGGTGATAACGACGATGACAATGACAATACCCGCGTGGAAATTTCGCCTTGCATATAACTAGGTTCTGAATAGTTTTTCTAGATTCTGTCTAGCATCTATCTAGAACAAATGGCTAGTACCAAGCTGTATATGTAACTTTCTGAATCTTAGCCTCTAAACATATAATCTATCTAAAAAGTAGCTATAGTGTTTCTCGATCCTTCCTGGCCACTGCATAAGACCAAAGATCAAGGGTTAAAATTTTATTTTTATATTTTCTCAATTCTCTGAAGCTCTATTCAAGGCCCAAGGGACTCTCTTCGAGTGGCAAAAATGATACTACACTTTGCTGTTAGATAAACCTATTGAGCTCACTATACACATCGAGAGATAATTTGTTGAGATAAAGATTGTTGCTGTGGGTGATTTTCTTTTATAAGTCTTTTGATGTAAATTTTCTCACGAGAAGAAGAAGCGCCGTGCCATCGCCTAGCAGCGATCTCGCGAACTACTCGCGGCTGCTGCGGAATAATGATATACATATATATAAAATAGAAGATCTTATTATAATATTCTCACTATATTATGTACGGTATATATATTTACAGTACAGTAATCAAAATAAAGAAATTATTTCGTCATTTTTGGTAACGTTACATTTTTTGACACTGAAAATAAACTTTAAACATTAAAAGATATTTAGATTGCAAAAGTAAATTCTAAGAATGTACGAGAAATAATATACTAATTTAGATATAACAGGTCCGTTCTAATAATATACGAATAATGATATATTATAGAAAATATTATAAGAATATTCTTAGTACATTATATACGGTACGTATGTTCACAGTATGAGTACAGGATATTCTAATGATATCATGTGCTATGTGGGTATGCAATGTTGCAACGTTGCAGCAATGTTGCTGCAAGCTTTTGTGCTGTATGGGTAGTTGAGGGTGATTTTTCGAACGATGGGAGTGAGCACAAAAATCCTGTTGTGGATATTTTAGAAGCACATAAATGTAGAAAGATTTTAAGACGAGAATCATTTTGCTATCTCTATTTTAACTGACACTTTACCCAGGTAGCAAGGTGACGTCCACTGGACGTCAATAATTCGTCATTTAAGGTCGCGGACGTCATGTTACCAAATTAAGATGTAATAGTAACGTTATTTTTTGACCTATTAATTACGTCAGTTATTTATCCATACTATAACGTATTTTCGACGTCATATTCTTGACTAATTAATAACGTCAGCTAATTGATCATTCTACGACATATTAATAAGGTTTTATTAGTGACTAATTACTGACGTTAACTATAATTCTTTGTAATAATTGACGATTTAACCTCAAATGACGAATTATTGAGGTCCGGTGGACGACAACTTGCTACCTATAACTATTAATCATTATTTAAAGATTCGCTAATAAACAAAATATTATTAATAATTAATATAATATTTTATATAATTAATATTATCATTATTTTAAAATTATCCCAGACAGTATAATATTTATGATAAATATTTATTAATATTTATTAATATTTATTTTTTCAAAATATTATATAAATATTTTACACAATATTTTATATACACAAAGAAAAAAATCTTTATTCAATTAACATATTATTAAAATATAGACTAAATATTTTATATAATATTTATGGTGAATAAAAGATAAAGATTTGTATAAGTAATATTTTGTAAATATTTATAAATATTTTATAAATATTTTTATATTTTACACATTTATGATAAATTTTTATGATTTGTCAAATCTAAGACCACAAAAATATTTATAAAATATTTGGATAATATTTATAAAATATTTAAATAAATATTATAAATATTTTATAAATATTGCGTGTTGTATGGGATATAATTTAGCTTTATCAAAAGAACAGAGCAAAAATATATTTTTATAAGTTATTCCACATAATGTTATTTTGCATAAGTAAAAATCAGGAAAAAAACTGTAAATTTATTTATAAAAATATTAGTTAACTACAAGTTTCATGTTTCTTGCATCTATTGAACTGATCTATAACAAATATGTATTCATGAGCATCAAGTGTTCATGGATCATCACAAAGTGCTAGGTTGCGTATGATTTTCTGTATGTGACTATGGTTTGGTGGGTAACGATGCTTGTTGAGAAACAACGTAAATTTTTTTTTTACATTATAATTATGTTATTTCGATATTTTCATAATGCAAGTACTGCATATATAGGACATGTACCCGAAATATTTTCTAAAGCGTCAAAATAATGGTAACGGCTTTTACTACCTGGGATAGTCATAAAAATGACGTTAAAATGTCGTCTTTATTAAATGTAATCTAAAAACCTATGTTTTGTCATAAAAATAACAGTAAAATACCGCCAAATGTACGATACTAGCTTTTTGAAAATGACGTCAATAATATGAAAATAATGACGTATTTTTGACGTCAATATATGACGTCGTTAAGATGAGACAAATGTACGTCAGTTTTACGACATTTAGACGTCATTTTATGTCGACATTATGACGTCTGGTTCGTCATAAAATGACCACAAAATGCCGTCAATTAGACGACACCTTGCTACCTGGGTTACTTTGGTATTTGTGATATATCGATCTTTTTTGTTGTATATCTTTTAAATTATTACAGATAGGCTAATTTTGTTTAATGCGTTTGAAAGCACATAATTCTATCATAGTAATTTTTTTGTCTTGCGTATAATTTCAATGAGTGGGGGTGCTAAGTTATGTTAAGCTAGCAACCCCATTTTCATTTACGATCTCCCGCTAAACCGCTTGAGCACAAAAATCACGAATGGAGCACAAAATTAGCACATAATTTTTGCTTAATTATTTTTTCGAATTTTTGTGGTGGGGTTGCTAACTTAAACAGACATCTTATATGTGATTGGTGGTCGAGTCCGCGCTGCCGCGTGTTGATCGAGTGACAGTTCGAGGTTAGAGACGTGTTGACGTGCGCGAGGTTAGTTGTGATTTTAGTTTTATGCATAATTTGCATATTACATCGTGGATTTCATCGTGGAGGGAAATACGGCTGTGCCTAATTTGAAGATTAGTATAACAATACTGCGTTGTATAATCAGATAAGTTGCACAAAATTTTTCTTTTTTGTATGGAATAAGTATTCTGATATAAGAGTAATACTTTGTGTTATGTTTTATTTTTAGTTATTAAAGAGAGGAAGAAACACTTGATTTGAATCGGAAGAAGAATAAAAAAAGAAAAGAGTGGATGAGTAAAATATCAAAGCTCAGAATTTACAGTGTGTGTTGCTGTTGATAAGAATTTATCGAGGTTCATTCTCTTTTAAATTGAGTGAACTATCATATAGAGAATTGGCAGGGCAATTTATATTGAAAGGATTATTTGAGGGTGTACTTTCTAGTTCTTCAAGTATGTCATTATCTTATGGGCAGGCCAGGTAAGAGAATAGTTACAAATGTTATATTTTTATTAAAAAAATATTGTATTGCAGCTGTGTGGCTCTTAAAGATATTGTACAACCATCTTTTTTAGATTTTGAAATAGGTAAAAAACATGAAATCATGTCTAAAACTATTACAAAGTATACAGTCTAATAATGTTGCTTAGCTGGCTTACAGATGACGTGGTCACATGTTGTAATATTGGAGATATATTTATATGGATGTTTATATGGAGAAAGATTATCTCTACGTCTGTCTATTTAGTAACTGTCATGCATTCTACATGAGTTGGATATACGGATAAGGCACAGAAATATACAGATAAGGTTTTTAATCAAATCGAAAACTAAAAAGTAAATATTTAAATACTTTGTTCCCGAAATAATTTATTCTAATTAAGACAATTCTTTTCATACATTTACAAAGATTATATTCAAAATTTTTATTTATATTTTTGATTCTCTAACTTATTTTTTTGTAAATGGTACAATATACGTTATCCCATATTTTACTTTTCATTCTCTTTGCATCAATTTAATAGCATTATATTTATTGCTATTTTACAGTTAAGATTGTAGCTAAATTGTAATGGTACATTTATAATTACATTGATCGTTCTTTTACAGTTATTAATAATATGCCTATTTTAGCCATGTTTTAATTAATGCTCTTAATAAAACGTATAATCATGTGCCAGCTTGTAATGGGAAATAAATGTATGGCTCTTATGGAAATTTTTCAAGTTTGTTAAAATAAAGATGATAGCTACATACTGTGGACTTTTCAAAAATAACGTGTAGATAAGTGTATTGAAACATTTTAAAGTTAACATTTATGAAGGCACAAAAAGTTAAACAAACTATCATAAATCTAAATTAATGTAACCGATTAATATAACTGCATTCTATCTACATTAACTAATTATATTTGTTACATTTTCTGTATTTTCTAATTTATATATGTGTATTTTTCTTTTACAAACGTTTTACGGAAAGTATAGTTGGAGAAAAGGAAACAGGTGTAATGTTTGTGTGTGTATGTGTAAACATTTAATTAATACTCTTTTTTTAATTCAAAAATATAAATAGTATAATTTTATTATTTATAAAATATTAATTTTATTATATTATTTATTATAAGCTTTTGCATGAAATATTTTTTTATTATTATACTATTACAAAAAATTTATATTATAATTAATAATTTTAATGTACTACTAAATACTAATGTACTGTAAAATTTTTATAATACTCAAATTTATTGTACATTATGTATAAATAATTATCATTATAATTATATTATAAATTTTTATTTATCAAAAGAGTACTTGTATAATTTAATCATTTAATGGTAATGATGACTTACAAGGGAACCTCGCGAACCCGAAAATTCTGATTTTAATGAAACTTGGCATAAATGTAGAGGGGGTGAATACATGAATTTAGAAATTAAAAGTTGGTGCTTATAAACGGTTTAAAGGGTTGAAACCACCCTTCAAAAATTTTGAGTTTTTGCCTTTTCTGGATATATCTTGTAAACTAAACAAAATATTAAAAAATGTTTCATACAAAAGTTTTACAGTATAAATACCTCTATTTAACTATGTTATTTATTTAAAAAAAAAATTTTTTTTCAAAGACAAATTTTTTTTTCTTTGGAAAAAAAATTTTTTTGGAAAAAATAAATATGATAGTTGAATAGAGGTATTTATGCCGTAAAACTTTTGTATGAAACATTTTTTAATATTTTGTTTAGTTTGCGAGATATATCGAGAAAATGCAAAAATGTCTCAACTTTGAAGCGTGCTTTCACCCCTTCAAGCCGTTTTTGAACCAAAATAAAACATTTCTAAATTAATTTATTTACCCCCTCTACATTTATGCCAAGTTTCATTAAAATCAGAAAATTTTCTGTTTGGTCTTATAAACGGTTTGAAGGAGTGAAACTACCCTTCAAAGGTTGAGATATTTTTACCTTTTCTCCATATATCTCGTAAACTAAACAAAATATAAAAAAATGTTTTATACAAAAGTTTTACAGCATAAATACCTCTATTTAACTACGCTGTTTATTTAAAAAAAAAAATTTTTTTTTAATTAAGATAAATTTTCAATAAAATTGACTTTTATGTATATAGCATTTATAAAGTAATTATACTATTTTATACTACGTTTTATTTATATCATATATGTGTATATTATATATGTTATATATTATCTACGTTATAATACTATACATTTATATTATCTGCATCCTTGTATGTATTAGTTTTTATCTAACAGTTGCGCAATATTAGTAGTCACGTTACTTTCACACAGTGTTTATTCTCTCTACGTCACATATTTCACATTCAAGTTTTATATTCGTCATGTCACGGTATGTATCATATATGAAATCACGTATTAATAAAAGTTTGGTATCTTTATTAATGGTGTTACGCGTCATTTTCACATCAGTGTCAAGTCTAACGTGTGTTTGATCAGTACATCAGTATCACATCTAACATGTGCTTGATTTTTCTTGTTAGATTGTTTTTAATTAAGCGAAGCATAATGTTACACATAAATGTTGCAAATGTTCTTAATATGTTAATTATTTTATTTCAAATTACACATACGCCTATAAAAATACGCGAAAGAGAAATACAATTACGTGATGTGATAAAGGATATTATAACAAATGCAGTGAATGACTTATCATTTGATGTACACACTCATTTTGCTTTAGAATTTCAAAATTATTTGGAAGTGGATTTACCTGACATAGAATATGTAACAGATAAAGTGGAAGAATTTTTAGAAAATGATAATGTTGATTATGAACCTGATAATAAATATAATTGTGAACCAGAAGACGAAATTTTAAATAGTAGCTATAAAAGGAAAGCCGTCGAATATTGGAGAAGTGATAAAAGGCCGACACTCTCTTTTAGGAGTGCAACGTCGCTTCAGAAAGGTGAAGTCCCTACCACAATTATCATTTTTAAAAAATTCTTCCTCAACATTTGTTACATATTCTATGTCAGGTAAATCCACTTCCCAATAATTTTAAAATTCTAAAGCAGTATCAGTGTGTACATCAAATGATAAGTCACATTCACTGTTATAATATCATTTGTTATAATATCCTCTATCACATCACGTAATTGTATTTCTCTTTCATTTATAGGTGGAATATGTATAATTTGAAATAAAATAATTAACATATTAAGAACATTCGCAACATTTACGTGTAACATTATGCTTCGCTTAATTTAATAATCTAACAGAAAAATCAAGCACACGTTAGATGTGATACTGATGTACTGATCAAGCACACGTTAGACTTGATACAGATGTGAAAATGACGCGTAACATCATTAATAAAGATATCAAACTTTAATACGTGATTTCCATTTCATATTTGATATATACCGTGATATGACAAATATAAAACTTGAATGTGAAATATGTGACGTAGACAGAATGAACTGTGTGAAAGCAACGTGACTACTCTAATATTGCGCAACTGTTAGATGAAAACTAATACATATAGGGATGCAGATAATATAAATGTATAGTATTATAACATAGATAACATATAACATACATAATATACACATAGATGATATAAATAGAACGTAGTATAAGATAGTATAATTATTGTATAAATGCTATATACATAAAAGTCAATTTTATTGAAAATTTATTTTAATAAAAAAAAAATTTTTTTTGAAAAATGAACAGTGTAGTTAAATGAAAGTATTTAGGCTGTAAAACTTTTGTATAAAACATTTTTTAATATTTTGTTTAGTTTACGAGATATAGCAAGAAAAAGTAAAAATATCTCAACCTTTAAAGGATAGTTTCACTCTTTCAAACCGTTTATAAGCCTAAACAAAAAATTTTCTAATTTTAATGAAACTTGGCATAAATGTAGAGGAAGTAAATATATTAATTTAGAAATGTTTTATTTTGGTTCAAAAACGGTTTGAAGGGGTGAAACCACACTTGAAAGTTAAGACATTTTTGCATTTTCTCGATATATCTCGTAAACTAAACAAAATATAAAAAAATGTTTCATACAAAAGTTTTACGGTATAAATACCTCTATTTAACCATGCTATTTATTTTAATCAAAAAAATTTTTTTTTCAAAGAAAAAAAATTTGTTTTTGAAAAAAATTTTTTTTGAAAAAATAAATAGCATAGTTAAATAGAGGTATTTATACTGTAAAACTTTTGTATGAAACATTTATTAATACTTTGTTTAGTTTACGAGATATATCGAGAAAAGACAAAAATTCAACATTTTTGAAGGGTGGTTTCAACCCTTTAAACCGTTTATAAGCACCAACTTTTAATTTCTAAATTTATGTATTTACCCCTTCTACATTTATGCCAAGTTTCATTAAAATCAGAATTTTCGGGTTTGCGAGGTTCCCTTGTTAGTAAGTTTTTTTAAATTGAATTAATGGTTATATTTGTTTGTACAAAAATTGTATTGAGAATCCTACCTGAAGGCACCCACAAAATGATTTCTTTACTCGTGATGGCATAGTTTGGCACCTACCAACAAATTCCTTCAGAGGTTGAGAAGTTTTCGCAGGACAGTTTGGAATTCTCTGCAAATCATATAACAAAATTAAATTTTTGTAAAGTAACATACAAGTTATTAAAAAATTATTATTTTGAATGTTAATAATATAAAATTTTGTACAAAAAAATTTACAATATAATGTACATATATGTACATATATGTAGATATATTAATTCTTTTAAAATTTGTACATAAAAAAAATATATGTATATATGTGTGTATTTTTTTTTATTGTTTATTGTTATGTATAGTATTGTAATGTGACATTGCTCCTGAATTGCTCGTTACATATTTGAGAGAGAGAAAAAGAGAGAGACAGAGAGAGAGAGAGAAGGAGAGAGAGAGAGAGAGAGAGAGAGAGAGAGAGAGAGAGAGAGAGAGAGAGAGAGAGAGAGAGAGAGAGAGAGAGAGAGAGAGAGAGAGAGAGAGAGAGAGAGAGAGAGAGGGGGGGGGGGGGGGGGAGGGGAATAAAATTGGAAATAAAATTTTAATTATAAAAATTTTTTTATTATTAAGACATATACCATATCTTTTTATTCACGTATTGTTACTTATTTTGTATAATAATTGTTTATACTAAAAGGATTAAACTCTATTTTATATGTAATAAGATACGTAAGAAAATTTTTTATAATTAAAATTTTATTCCTAATTTTATTTTTCTTAAATACAACGCATTGAGTAAATCGGGAACAATATGACATTATACAATAATAAGGAATTATAAACCAACGTAGTAAAAACTTCTGGCTAACAAAATTTCTTTATATTTTAATAACATTTACGTGAAAAAAGCCTTCTTTCAATTCTAGATTCCAGGCAAGGTTTTATATCTCGATCTTTATTGTTAGAGGACATGTCAGTATCAGTTAGATCATTTTTTTATGCTATAGGATGTGATCGAGTTGCCACTACGAATGCTTCAAAGCATTCCTTGATCGGTCAATTCGTAAAGTTCATTGTTTCGATGGTCAATCAAACATTTGTAGCGTCAAGCCGACCGCAGCCATAATCAAGTGAAAGAAGCATCTGGCTTATCACGCTTAAAGCATCTGGCACGATTCCAATTGTAATCTTTATAATTAATTATAATTAATCTTTATAATTAATTATAATTGTTATTTTTGCACACTTCGAAGATGAAACCACTCTATACGTATGTAGGTAAATACTCGAGTATTCGAGTTACTAACCAATTCCATAGGTAAGACACTTCTTTATCTCGTACGTTGAAATTCTTATCTCGTTGGAAAAAACAGTACAACGTCAACTATTGTGTGCGAGTTATCGTGCGACTATGCATATCATTGTGATGTCCTCGGTGAAACCAGCTGATTGCTATTCTTTCAGACTCTTTGAGACTGCTATTATTTTTTGTAGAGTAAAAAGCTTTTTGAAAATTGGATATGTGTATAATACTCGATACTATCATTTATTTTTATTCAATTTATTAATTTTATATTTAAGTCTAAAATTATCAATTTTATATTTATTCATTTTTAATCAATTAACTTTTATTATTGTATTTACGTTTATTTATAAAAACCAATAAAAAACGTGTAAAAGTTCTGCAAACAAAATGAATATCACAGATACTAAAATAAATTCCTTGAATAAAATTGTAATTTATTTCAAATAAATGTTTATATTTTAATCTTAAAGTAAGTAATTAAGAAGGTTATTATTTTCAATGCAAGTTTATTAAATTTGCAGGAAGATTACACCATAACAATTTACGGACTTGTAAACATAATATTTTCAAAGCTTCATGGTTTGTAATTCACCTTTTAAAAATTCTTTCTTAATAAAAGAAAAGATATGTATATGGACTTATCGTGATAAACCGATAATCATTGATATTCACAATTATAAATATCGTATTATAAATCAACAAACATTTTACATTTTTATTCAATACGTGTGACAGTAATATCTTAAGAAATCTCATTATAAGAAATAATATAAAGTAATTTTCGGGTTTACGTTAAAAGTATATCGTAAGTACAGATTAAATAATATTTAGGTTTAAAAAAATAGTTATTAATTACTGTGTTGTAATAGTAGTATATTATAATTACATTGTTCTATTTGTGACAATTTGATGTTATGTGACATAAAAAAAGATAATATAATTCAACAAAACAATCTACATATTAATCGTTTTTATAACGTGATTCAAATCAAATAATTATATACGTTAGCCGTATTTATATAATATAATTATAAATAAATCGTTATACACATAAAAATTTATTTATAAGTATTTTATGATACGCCAACAAAATTTTTACAAGATTTATTTTGCAACTTATTTTTACCTCCGTAACAAACTTTCATATAATTTAATTTTTTTTGGTTATGAGAAAAAACTGCAAAAAACCTGGTTACGTTAATCATTTGTAAACATAATGACAGATTTTTTCTTTGTTCATTTAATGAAAAGAATTATGGGGTGTCCCAAAACATGTGGGTCAACGGTCGTAAAAAGGTACAAGAGATCGAACCTAAAAGTCCAATATGAACATAAAAGTCCAATATTGTCTTTGATTAGGTTTTTGGTTAGGTCTTGGGTTAGGTCCACCAATAATCGAGGTATTAATTTTTCAAATTATGCGAATATTACATTTGTTTTTTACATTACAAAGAGCGCGCCAAGAGAAGAGTTTGATCCGCTCGAGCCATAACAGAAGAAAAAAATTATCGTGAATGTACGATAAGCTTTTATTAATTTACTGTTTAGAATTACGATAGAATTTAATTAGATTATTTGCAGATTTCATACGTTAATATTTCGATTATTGGTGGACCTAACCCAAGATAATATTGAACTTTTATTTTATCTTAATCTTTTCTACCTTTTTATGAGCGTTGACCCACATGTTTTGGGACACCCTGTATATTTTTAATAAAAAGTTTCGTTTAATCACATTAAATATATAAAGTCATTAAATATATAATTAACCATAACAAATAAAAGATTGAAATATTTAGCTTTAATAAAAATAGAAAAAATTAAGTTTACTAATTATTTCATTAGAAATTGTTAAAATTTATTTCAATTTTAAAATAGCTTGAAAATTCAATGAAACTTTTGCGCATCTGCTATCAAATATATTTTCAAGGTAAAAACATGTAATAAGACTTTTCCACTTGCTACATATTATTATAACATTATTAATTAATACGCACTTATTAAACCACCGTACAAGCTCACAAAGTGTTATCGAATAGTTAAATCAGTAAATGAAGTGACTATTAAATTTTTACGAGAAAATGCATTACACAAATTATTATTTAATATTATTACACCTTTTCTTATAAAAAAGATGTAATTATCTTATTATTTCGTATATGACATTTACATAACACTTATTGGTTAAAATGTAACCTTAAAAAAATTTAGAATGTACGAGAGTGATATGGATCAAATAAGTAATGTAAAAAACAAATGTAATATATGTATATATAAATAATGAAATAGATTGTTTCTTAGTAATTATCTATTACATGTATAAAATTTTAAAAATGTATATAAAATATGTTTACATACATTTATATTAGTTTCTTTTTTGTAAAATTTCTATTTAATATAAAATAAATAATATAAAATAAATTGTATTCATCAATATTTATATATGTCAACAAATTTATACTTAAAGTACTTATAAATTAATAAACAATAAAAAATAGGTGAATTACTTAATATCTTTCGTTCTTTTATAACATTAATTTTTTTATTTATCTTTTTACTTCTTTGATCTCTTATATGTCTCTCTCTCTCTCTCTCTCTCTCTCTCTCTCTCTCTCTCTCTCTCTCTTTTTCCCTCCCTCCCTCTTTCTCCTTTATAAGTATTTTCGTTAGAGATATTTAAATTATAATTACTTTTTTCTTATTGACATTATTTGGATTGTTAATCTATACTCTCGTTTAGGATTAAACTTTCTACTTACAGCGAGAATTAATAATAGAATTATTATTTCAAAAGTAATATTTAATTATAAAAAAATATCATATATATAGAATAGAATAATAGTAAGCAATTATGTTCTATTTATGATGTAATATACTTTCGAAAATGTCTAAAAGAGTATGAATTACTCGATGTACTGTCCGTGAAATGAGCAACAAGTTCAGAAAGCGTGCAAATTTTTCTATCGTAATAATGATATAGACATTGCTCCTGAACCAGCAATACAGAATAATCGATATTGAGGTATAATATTCATGTTCACGAATAATTTAACCACGTAAACAGATATGTGACAAATTACAGATATGGATAAGCATGATATGAAACGTGAGTGTTTTAAAATAAGTAGATTCTTATTTATCTCTTGGACTTCAATTAAATCATCTTTTGTTCAGTATTTATTATGTTTACATGTACATAGTATATACTACATACATGTAAACGAATAAATCAGGTTAACCAATCCATTATGGGAGACATAATAGCGCCGTGTGTTATCGCATAGCATTTAAACAAGTACGCAAAAAACAAAAAGTTTAGATAAGTTTATCGGAAGAACTTTGTTTTAATTTGTGCACATATTTGAATCTTTAAGTTATTGAAGCAAACAAATATCTTATTTATTCAATGCAAGTGCGAAAAAGCACTTATTAACTTTTGGTGGATTCAAAAATTAAATAATTTAAAAAAGTAACATTTTTATTTAGCAGTATTTATTTATTTATGTTATTTTATATAATTTACTAACTTATATACATTTTTACGGATACTTACTCGAATATACTGCATGTATCATTTTGTATATTTATTATTATGTTGACAATTATAATTAATATTTATGATAGAATCAGATTTTAATAATTAGTATATATATTAAATATAAATAATTATAATAATTAATTAAGATAAACATTTGAAGAACATTTTAAATATTTAAGAAAATGGAAAGAGTTTAGAAGAAAAATAGTGCTGAAATGCTTCCTTAAAGGTGCATATATATTAATTAAAATTTTGATACGTACATTTTATTGTACCTCAAACTACTTTCTTCAGAATTTATTATCAAAAAAGTATTACGGACATTTCGTCATATGTTCATATATGAACAATCACGTATTAGAAAGTTAATAAGACTTTAATGTAGTAATTGAGTATGCATAATGTACTTTCAATCACATAGTAAGTACACATAATGTACTTTCGATCATATTTTCATGTGTTATATGATACAAAATTAATTAATTAATATAATAACAATATAATAATAGATTTGCTTTATTAAAAAAGATTACTTTAATTACAAATTTAAACATATTATTGTTTGTTATTTTTATTACTTTTTATTTATTAGACATTTTTTATTAAACATTATTTATTTATTAGACATTTATTATACATTTTTTTTATTTATTAGACATTTATTAGACATTTTTTTCAATAAAATTATTGAAGAAAAGGTTAAGTCCAAAGAAAAGAGAAGTCACTATTTAAAATATTGTATATGATATACATTTATATACGGAGTTTTTATACATATATATTTAATCCGCAATTTCTATTATAAATCTTTTTGAAATTTATATTAACAAAATATATAAACAATTCAGGTTCTTATTCTTTAAATTGTACAATTATACAATTGTTATATTTAGTGCAACTAGACAATTGCAATTACGATTTACAGCATACAAAAGCGGCATTTATTATTTAGATTGCTAATATCCCATAACAGTATGTTATAATAACTTATGTAATATGTTTTAACTTATGTATATATAACTTATGTAACAATGTTTATTAAACTATATTATACTAAACTATGTACATTACCAGATTTAGTTTTCCCATTTTCTCCAACATAATGTCCATTTTTTATTTTGTTAATTTCTTCTTCAAAATAAAGGTCTTCTTTTAAACCGAGAAGCAAAACATCTTGTGTCGTGTATCCGTTCGAAAGTTCCTGGTTTTGTAAGTAAAAATTATCAATATTTGCCGGCGGGTCATATCACAGAATTACATTGCGTCTTAAACAGAGTTTGAGCTCAACATTTGGAATATACTAATTAGACTTTATTTTGATAAATAACAAGGATGTTTTAATTGTTTTGCTAGATTCCAATTGTGGATTGTGGAAGTTATATGTGGCATCGAAGCTTTCCTCCTTATAAAATAGTTCTTGTGATAAATAAAATATTTATGCTTTCTCTTTAATACTCATGATCGATATGTTGTATTTGAGCTGAATTTTATTTTAGAAAAAAGCTCAACAAATTAAAGATTTTAAATCAAATTCTTTAATTGCAATTTGTTTTTTTATGTATTTATTTAAAAAAATTTATATACAATTAAAATATTTAATTAATTATTTAGTTATATAATGTTTTACATTACAAAAATCTTTGCTAAATTTTTTATTAAAGTTTTTAAATTTACTTTTAGCTATATAAAATATTATGTGTTTAATAATACTTGAAGTTATACTTTTATTATATCAGTTTTATAGTTATATTTTATCTTTCAAAAAAAAAATTAGCAATAAAATTAAATTAGTTGAATACAACATATTTTTATAATAATTTTCTTTTTATTACTGGATTTGACTTTTATTACAAAATTATTTTACAGTGTATATTTGTTTACATTTCCATTCTTTAATTTTTGTTGTCTAATTTTTAAATAAAAGTATATTTCAAGATTACATTTTTGCCACAAAAAATAATTTTAATAAAAGTTAATCAATTTGTAACAAAATCTGTCATTATTTTCTATTTCTCATTTTTGACTAATTTCTTAATATTTAATATCAATTTTTGAAATTTATCTTTAAGTTATAATAAAATAATTTTTGCTGACCTGTAATTTTAATTTTTATCACAAAAAATCATTTTCTTTTTATTCACTTCACTGTCTTTCTTTTATACTTCAAAAAGTATCTTTTAGAATCTTATTAATTCTCTTTCTTCATTTCTAACAACTAAAGTTGATTTTTGTTGAAAAAAGTTGAACGCTTAGTAGCACAATGTTGTCAACATAAAATCTGTCACTCATTAAAATATTTCACGCTTGTATTTATTATAATTATTGAAAGTTTCAACAATATAGATAATGAACAATCTAGATAGCAAACAATGATGATCAAAAGTTCGATCATGAATATAGTAAGTCGACTTTTATGGTCGTTTTGAACGAGACAGCGGATGGTCTCGTCCGCGGAACGTTCTTGCTTGCGATTGTAGGTTGAACTGCCAGGTGAAAATACCTCTCAACCTGTACAGGTGCACCTAGGGATCCTCCGACCAGGCTCTGGAAAGAAGGGGGGCCTACTTGCGCGCATTAGGATCTCTTTGCCACGAATGCTTGGATCAATGTGGGCCTGAGGTAAAACTCAGGAATATTATTTGTAATTCACATCGCACAAAAATTGATTTACGTTCAATATAAACATAAATTTTTAGTAAATATGAGAGAAAGCTGAACCAAATGTTAAAAAAATTTGCTCGCTAAAATATTATCACGAGCATTTTTATAAAAACTTTTAATACTTTAATAACATATGTATATTTTTATTTTGAAAAACAAAAACATTAATTATTTCCTTAATACTTATTTTCTGTATGTCTTCTATATTTTTATGTTATCTTTATTCATGTTATCATTGTTTCCTTAACAAATGTTTCTTCATTAAGAAATAGAATTATTAAGAAATAGCATTTAAATAAAACCTTAATGTTTATAAAAAATTATTATTTGAAAGAGCATTTAAATAGAGACAATTAGAGAATCTATTAATAAAATTTAAGATTATGAGTTATGAAACATTCTGTGTTTATTCTTTGCAGTTGGGTGTGAGTCAGATAATAAGTAATAAATTAAAATATTTGCGAGAAGAGGGGGTGAGGAAAATCAATCATTGTTGTTTGAAATGCTTAAACACAAGCACGTCATAAGAATGAACAAAGATAAGAAAGGAGTGTCGCAACCAGCTGGTTTGCCATATGTATGCCATGCATGCGGAATGAATCCGAGAGAGTTTCTTAGACCTCAAATCGTGTTCCTTGTTTCTTGTTTGTCGTGATCTGTTGTAGTTGATCTGGCGCATGATAGAAAATGTTTTGTTCTTGTTTGTCCTGTGATACTCGGCAGCCTTGCCGAGCGAAATGCACTCTTGTCATTTCGTCGTTGATGCGCGACGACTGGTTTTTCAAGAAGAAGAAAAATGAAGAGCATGACCATTAGAATATTTTTTCTTTCTTTCCTGCACATGCACTTTTATGCTTTTCTTGTCCTGCATAACTGAGAGAAAGAGAAGGAGAATTTTATTGTGTTCTATCAGAATAACTTCTATTACTGCCCATTTTAATAATCTTATTCTGCGCGGATCGCATTTCTAAGATTGTTAACAATTCTACGTAATTAGATTGAATTAAGCCAGTCGAGTATATTACAATTAGCAATCGGGCTAACGTTACTAACAGGCGTGTAAACAACGAATCGAGCTATTTTCTTGTGAGAAGTTCAACGTAATTAACGTTTTTATGCGTGCTGGGATGTGCTAGAAAATAAAATTTTGACGTTTAGTATTTGGCGATAACACAATCAGAGAAGATAAGTATTATAAATAAACTTTCGAATTACCATGTACATTTCTTTGTCTTTTTTTTGTGGAGATATTCATACAACTCACTAATGATAAAGTTAGTGGATCATACATTGTTTGCTTACTTGCTTTGCTAAAAAAGTGTACATATACAGTCCTTTAATAGACTTTTGGCATTTATATTATTCGGATTTAGTATATATAAGTATATATATACTAAATCCGTATAAAATAAAAAAAAGTATTATATAAAAATAAAAAAGGAAACCTTTGCGCAAAAACAAGTGCGCGCGTGTTCGTGAGGTCACTCTTTTATTCGGTAATAATTTAATTTTAGAATACAAAGTACATAATATTTTTAACATTTTAAATATGTTAAAAAAAGGAAGATAAACATGTGGAATACATGGCAATTATATGAGATACAATAATTATGATAAAAGTTATGTTTTAAATTTTTTAGAATCGACTGAGCAAAAAGAATTTCAAGAATAAAGTTTCTATATTCTATAAATAGTAATCTATCAGTTAATTTGACGTAATAATTTGTGATCTTTATTATAATATTTATTATAATAAATTTTTATAATATTTATTATTTCCACGTGTATATTGTCATTAATATATATATAACAATAAACTGTTAAAAGTACACCGATAAAAGTACAGAAACCGATAAAAGTACAGAATATATTATAATGTTATAGAAGCTTATAATCTCATAGAAGCTGTCTGTGAATATTGTTTAATATGTACTGATTAAAATAGTCGTAATAAACGATGGAATGCTGCAAAGTATTCAAATTTTATTTCTTTTTCTATTCTTTTTCTGAATCACTTTCTTGCTTTTTGTAATATAAGATTATTTGATAAAAGTAATAACTTCGGACATTATTGAGAAAATATGGATATACATAGAAATGCATTTTCCTTGGCATCCTAATCGGTGTCAACTATTGCATGTATCGACCTACTGAAGAGAAGACCCGTTATGCGATATCTTCCTTTCTCTTCCGCCGCAATGGTATTCTTATATTCTCTGTCTCACTTTTGACATTTAGTACTCCGACTACACATCAAATAATCTCGCATCGTTATTTTTAAATCAACGGTATATTAATGCATGTACACTATTTTGATGTACATACGTAATAATTTGTCAATTTCAGTTAATCCTTTTCATTTTTAATCATGCAAATTAAACATTGCATTAAACATTTAGTAAAATTCTATTAGAGTTAAATGTGATAATGCTTGTGTAATTAGTAGATTAATTAAATTAACAAATAATATTAATAATAAATGAAATACAAATTGTTTATGTATTTTTTAATGAATATTTTATTTAGTATCAGCTTGGATAATTTAGTATTTTTTAAAATTATTTATAATATATAACATTGTAGAATTACCTCTTGTATATACAATGCCGAAAAAAATTATTTAGGTATTCACATGTCATTTGTGATTCATATTTTACGTTCTGTTATACGTTATTGCGTCTATTTTACTTTACAACAAATAAAACCCGGCTTGTCTAATATTCAGTGTAGATGCGTTTGCAGCTAAGTTTAGAATTATTTTCGTTATTTTTACGCGACCGCCTTTTAATTATGACAATTTTGTATAATAAAATTTCGCATTTTTCAACATCCCTTCTTTTCACACGTTATATACATTTTCCGGTATTTTGTTTTTTTTTATTAATAATATTTGTAATCATATGTAATAAATTTTAATGTTTTTAAACAAATAGATATCTAGTAAATTTTAGAGTTCTTAAATATACGTAAACATACACACATAGTTGTTAAAGTTTGCATATATATATATAATAAAATACTGTTAAATATGGTTTCTTTATTTCTTATAACGACAGTTATTAATTTAGTAGTTAGTTGTAGTTGCAATAGAGAATATGTTGGTTGACTACGAAAATAATTAATATTCTACATTATACATCATTGAATTCTCGAGTTATTACTATTGTTAGTAAAATAATTGTTGATATTAAATATATTAATATAAAATTATTGTTAATAAAAATTTTAAATAATTTAAATTAGATACTGAACATTATGAGAGATAAAATGTAAAAATGTAAATTTTAAGATTGTTCTTATTTTTTTAATTAAAAATATTTTAACATTTTGATATTTTTTGTTGATAAATGTTTTAATTTATGAATTAATTATATTAAATAATATATGTAACGTAACATACACAAATTTTTTTAGTTCCTAATTGTGAAATAATAATATAATTTTATAATTATATTAAATTATGATATTAAAAATATATGATTTAGAATATCGTGTCTTTATTTATAATTTTTTCTAAATAATTAATAATTTATTAATATTTTGGTTTAAAATAAAATTTGTTCAATAAGGCACAAGTGATATCAGAAGCATATCCCGATCTGTTACCTGCTATTTGATGCAAACTGTGACACACTGACCCGAGGTGCGTTTTAGAATGAATTTAGTAAATGGCCGTGCCCCAACATTCACGTTAACGGTGCTCCGATCCGATAGAAGGCGCATTTTAATTCACTAGTCGCAAAGATCTGACGTATGACCGCAGCATTTAAATAACTTTTAAAAAGACTGATTCTTATTTCTTGGCACGTAACGTGATTGGACATTTGTTATGGATATTTGTACCATTTCTAATAACTGTTTTAAAATTGGTCAAATTATCTGCATAAAACAGATTTGAACGGAATTTATAAATGTTACGCAATTATTTTGTCATTTTCTTAAAACAATATACATTTAATCCTGTGCTTTTATAATAATATAAACACACACACACACACACACACACACACACACGCGCGCGCAGAGAGAGAGAGAGAGAGTCTTCATGCATGAAATTTTTTTAGTTAAATCGCAAACGGAATGCAATAAAAGCGTTAGAAATAATATCCGTTTGGATTGGCACTTAACACACACACACACACACACACACACACACACACACACACACACACACACACACACACACACACACACACACACACACACACACACACACACACACACACACACACACACACACACACACACACACACACACACACACACACACTCTCTCTCTCTCTCTCTCTCTCTCTCTCTCTCTCTCTCTCTCTCTCTCTCTCTCTCTCTCTCTCTCTCTCTTTCTCTCTCTCTCTCTTTCTCTCTCTAACTTAAAAATGTTAGTTCTATTGACCTAGTATGGATTCAATAGATGAAAAACATGAATGCACTTGTACACTTATAAGGATTTTATGGATTTTTCTTTTGAACCAAATATCTGATTAATAAATCATTTAACTATCGATAATAATTGTATTTTGTGTTGACTAACTTCTTAGTGTTAAAATAACGCGATGTACGGGTAAATAAACATAATACAGATATAAAAAATAAATTCTAAGGTAATTAAATAAAATCCAAGCATTAACATATTATAAGTGTTAACTTCACTACAGATATATGTTTCCCCAATTTAATAAAATTATTACATTTTTTATGTTAATTTTTTGCATAATATTTGTGTTACTTTATATATTTATTATGCGTTAACACAACAAAAAATGAACAGGCCGTTTAGGACCATGTAAAATGTGTTAAATTTAATATACAATTTTTATTGTGGCTATGTTCCGAAATTCACTGGTAGTATTGAAAATTTATAGTTTATGTAACATGTACTATAGATTTTCAGTACTGGCAGTAAATTTCGGAACGCAGCCTGTGTAACACTGTACTGACAGCAGGAAAATAATTACAACCGCAATACATGGTTAAATAGACTTGAATTTCTGGATATATTTTTCTCTTTTCTAATGCAAAATAAAAATGTAAATCAAAACAAATAACGTAACCGAATTTCTCTTATAATTTGTTCTCCTTTTTTATCATAAATTTAACTGAACTTAATCTTAGAATATCTTTCGAATAACAATCGCAAACAGAAACGAATAATAGAAGAAACAATTATGCCATATGCAACAGACATTAAATGCTTGAATACATAGCAAAAGTTTTAGTTCGTATTATCAAATAGAATTTACACATAGAATTACACATTATTTAGAAAAAAAAATTGTGCACAAAAATATCAAAAAAATCAATAATACATGCTCATATCTGTTTGTAGTAGGTGACGAAAAAGTTTTCTACGACACAATGTATTATCACGACGCGTGACAACATCATTAGACGCACGTTATGATGGTATTATGAATACGGAAACAAATTTTCGCCGTAATAAATATTCCTTGATGCGGAAAGTCTGTACATATAAAAGAATATGTTTTGCGATTAGAAAATATAGTAGTTACATAATCGCTAATTAAGTAATGTGGAACATTAATTTCAAGGCAAATAAAAAGTAATTAAATTAATAACTTTAATTAATTAATTGATTAGTTAATGTTACTACAGTGCAAATTACAGTTACTAGTCAATACAGCACATTTTTTTGAAATATTTAAATTATTATATATATATAATAATTATGTACACGAAAAAAATTTTATAGTAAAAATTACTACACCAAAAAAAAAAAAAAAATGTTAATGTGACAAAATTTTTCAAATAAATTAAAATTTTGTCAGTTCAAGAATTTATGCATTTAACTTAAGTGCACAAATTTCAATTCAAGTCAACTTTATATAGTTAATCGAAATATATAAATACTTGAATAAACAAAATTTAATTTAATTGAAAAATTTAATTAAATTAACATTTTTTTCTCAGTGTATGGTAAATAATAAGCGCGGACCAAGCAAGAAATTATGAAAGTTTTTATTATGTTTTTCATTAAATTATTGTAATATTTACACACTACTTATAATATTCTAAAATTTCTTCTTATAATCCGTAACTGCTATCGTACATAATAATTGTTACTATAAAAATTTTCTCCTGTATACATATATACACGCGCGTGCGTGTGTGTGTGTACATATGCGTGAATACGCACGCACACACACACAGACACACACACGCACGCACACACACACGCACGCACACACGCACGCACACACACACACACGCACGCACACACACACGCACACACACACGCACGCACACACACGCACACACACACACACGCACACGCACACGCACACGCACGCACGCACGCATGCACGAACGCACGTACGCACACATATAAATATACACTACAAAAAATAATTTATATATAAAATAGAATCAATAAGTACAAAAACGATTTAAAATTTATTTTTTAGTTCTTTGATTTTGTAGAGTAATATAATAGATATCAGAATAATATAATATTGTAATAAATAACATGCAATAAATAAGTATAATACAGCAGTTAACGATATCCATTAATAATGAATTTTATAATCTGTATCGCAGAATTTCATGCATCGACAATGAAAGTATTGGTTATTTCCGCTTCACAATTGCCAATTACCAAGTGTATATTCGTTTACATTAGAAAATAACACTTAACTGCTCGCACATATGCATTAAACATCGCCCTTCGGTGGTCTTTAGGGAGATACGCAGTGTCTGTTATTCTTTCTTTCTCTCTCTCTCTCTCTCTCTCTCTCTCTCTCTCTCTCTCTCTCTCTCTCTCTCTCATTCTCTACATTTAATTCATATTGTCAATGTGAAGAATTTCTCTCAACATTGTACAACTGTCATTGCATTAACACTTTAAAATAACTTATTTTGCTTAAAACATATTGTTAAACACAAAAATCTTAGAAACAAATTTTGTTTATACTTTCTCATTGTTAATTTATCAACGTTTTTTACATTAAAATTTATACTTAATGAATATGTAATAAGTATAAAGTTGAATAATAAATATAATAGTACTATATATATTAAATAATAAACTATATCTTTTACTTTTTCGTTTTACTTCGTATTTTTTATACACGCAGATATTACACAAAAATATAATTACCAAATTTGTTTTACTATTTAAAAATTATATTAACATATATTGTTAGTACGGCAATGCCATTTAATTAGTTTTTGATAATAATTTGTTAACTTACATATCCCAAATCAAATGCACTTTTCTCTTCATAACACTTATTGTTTTTATTACACTTATTTATGTTTTATTTATTACCGCGCGTGATTACTTCTGGTAATACACTATATATTCACAAAACAATGTCACATAAATATTACGGGAACACAATTTTGTAACTAAAGCAGCATTTTTGCATATTTCCATAAATCTTTATCCACGCGAGAAGTCCATGTAATAAACCGAACGCCGAGACAGCCTAGAAGGGTCTGACAAATTTTGTTTAGAAAGCGGCACATGTATTAAGTGTGTGTGTGTGTTTTGTATTTGTGTGCGTTTGTTCCCAAGCAAGTACATGTCACGTGTCCCTTAAGCTTAGCTCAGAAGGGTAGAGGTAGCAATAGTAGGACTATTGTCGTGGGTACTAGCAGCCGATGCTGCACTCATATGCCGTAATCATCAATGGAGGGTAGTTCTCGGGATAATTCTTGATAGGGGAACTGGACCCTTGCGCTGTGGACTAAACATCTGTCTAAGGACTCTACCACTTGCATTATATTCGTTTTACTACTTTCGAATAAAATATATTTTCTTCTTATTTTATTATTTGATTAAATATTTAAGATCAGTTGCTGATTTAGATTTTATGAATGTTTATTTATATTCAATGTTCATAAGATAAGTTATTTTTTGTAAAATAAGCAAAAAGATAAATATGAAAATATAAAAAACCTGAAAAATGCAATAGCATAATATTGTATAATTAAATATTATCAATAAATGTTTTCTTTATTACTGTTAATATTGTTACATATATACTCTTCTTCATTCAAAAATAATTATTTTGCAGTAGTATTTCCTGAATGTGTATGTGTGTCATAAGAAACGTGTGTTGTTTTCAAGATCGCTTTAATAATTTTGCACATCATTTAGAACTTAAAGTTTAAAGGTATTGTTTGTCCTCATTGTAAATTATCAACACGATATAAAATCACAACATTTTTGACTGGCCTTAATTGTTGTCAATTGCTACCAATTGTCGAGTGACTGTGCTATCTCTCTAGCTGTAATTTACTTGTATTGAGATGACATTCAACAGTCTTCATATCATTACGTATATGCTATAATATATATATAATGCTATTATAAAAGGAGTACATAGTGATAATTATATTAACAATAACAAAAAGTAATGATTATATTAGTCTTTAATTATGTAACATAATGCGCATATTATTAAGTGTTAGATTGTCCGTATTTTTGTTTATGTAAATCTTTTTGCCAATTTAGAATTAACTTTTCTCCCAGTAAAATTTAAATTCAAGACTACACTCGTTTAAAATTGTATTTTAAATATTTTTACAATAAATTCTTAAAGATTTAATAAAATAAAAAGCTAGTAAAAAGTGTATAAAAGGGATTTTTGTAAGATATAAGCGTTAAAATATAAATTTTAATCATATATCGAACAATATGCACAAATCTGCACGAACATGCTTGAATCATTTTGGATTCTTTCTTTTGTTGTGTTCATAATAATTATGTTTAAAAAACGATTACTATTTAATATAATAGTTTATTTTAAAATGCATTATAATTCTTTTCAAAAGAATAATATGTTAATATACCGTTTTTATGACCATAATCTATAAATTTCATTTGCATGCGTGTACAATGTTTTGATAAATATACCGTCCTTCTCTGACTTATTTGTAAATAAAACTTTTAATATAAAAGATTTATTTTTAAGGTTTACACATATAAGATTTAAGAAAGAAAAATTACTTAAGAGAACTACAAATAAGAAAATAGACTGCAATTGATACTAGTGTGAATAAATCACGAATTTATTTAACATTAATCTTTCAATAAAACATCAATTTTTATGTATTTATACTATGTATAATTGTAATGTGTGCAATGTTATAAAAGTGCGTTTATTGTTACACATTTGGAAGATACTGTAATAATCATTGTAATATTTCTTAATCCTTATTCGGTACTGTGGGATCAATTAGACCCCAACTAAATTCAACATTCAATTAATTATCGAAAATTCACGGAAATCGTGAAAATTTTTTTACACACTTAAATTTTAATTAAAACAACTATTTTGTCACAAAATAAAATATTTAAGAAGTAATCTGTAAAGTTTTTAAGTTATTAATGTTAATATTCCATGAAAAAATGATTTTATAGATATAATTATATATATGACGTCATATACAATTATATACATATAATTATATCCAAATTTATATAATTATATATGATTTATATATACCAGGATATATAATTATTTATAAATTATAAATTATAAAAATATATGGGTCTCATATATAATTTATATATGACTTATATATAGACTCCGTTGTTCTTGTTCTTTCATAATAAAACTATATATGATTTTATATAACTATATACATATATATATATATATATATATATATATATATATATATCTATATATGATCACTCAACTTCAATAGATCCAATTGGATATGACCAGATATTATTATATATAATCATATAAAGTATTTGCAGTTCTTCAGATATAACGCGGCAAGAACAATGAAGTCTATATATAATAATTTATATATAATTATATATGCTGGTCTATATAAATCATATATAATTATATATAATTGTATATGACGTCATATATAATTATATCTAAATCATTTTTTCATGCATTTTGTTCGTTCTCAATAGACTCTAGGATATGGGTTATGAAATTCCACTGAAGTGTACTGGGTAAGGATTAAATATATGTGTGTAAAATTAATATGTATTTTTGTAACATTTTATCAATCTATTATTAAAAATTATAATTTATAATATTATTAGTTTTATTTGTAGAAATAAAATGTTTACACATTTGTATTACTTACACTCCCCCCCCCCCACACACACACACATGTATGCGTGTGCGTAATAATTATTGTGCTAACCAGATTTAGTTATACGTATGGTATGTATACTATTTTTTAAATAAATAATTTAAATATATATACAAGTATTACCCACATATGTTATTGCACCAAAACATTATTGCCATATGTATGATCATTGTCAATAAATTTCAATCTGCATCACTTCATGTTTTAATTATTAATATCAGATATCTTGCGTAAATATCCTATAAAATATTGAAATTAAAAAAAGAAAGTATACAACTTGACGAGAAAAATCTCTTATGAGGATTTTCAGCAACTTGAACTGTTTCTTTCTCCTTATGATATGTTGTGTCAAGAAAGCTTTAAAGGTATACAATATTACTAGGAAGTTGACAGCTGTGGTCGATAACCCACATGACACTTCTTTACTTTCGTCGATGTGAATACAGAGTTATTGATTTTATTGTCTTTTCTTTGACGAAAAAACGGACAATTCAATTAGAAGCAATCGCTTTATGACTCCAACGATTATTAATTTATTTATATTTTTGCTAATTGTCCGTTTATGAAACAGAATCTTATCGCAATCATCAAGATATATAATTAGCTTTAAATACACAGTGTTTATAAGCCTGCTTGTCAAACCTCAACATTATTTTATATAAAAAATTATTTGATTAGGAAGAATTATGAGTACATTAATAGAAAAATGTGTTGTATTTGTGACTGTAATTACATAATAGAATAATTATAGTTGAGAATAACATTTTTATAGTAATTAATACTATAACTTTAGTAATAACAACCATATGCTATATTTTAAAACTATATAATTTATAATACAATTTTTTTACAGTTGGTAGCACAGGTACAAGTATACGGTTATTATTAGTTAATATTATAGTAATAATCACTATAAAAATAATACTACTATAATTATTTTACTATGCAATTATAGTCACAAATATCATATTTTTCTATCAGTTTACGAATAATATATTCTTTTAGATATTTATAATTAATTATGTTCTTTACATTATAATCAATTAACAATCGTGTTTTTTAATTTTAAGTTTTTTACTCGAATAATTTGTCATTTTCATTTTTTACAATATACAATATAAAAAAATTTTTAAATTAAAATTTTTAATATAAATTTTAAACATTGATAAAGTAGAGATTGCATATTTGTACAGTAGCGGAATTTGGTGCTAAATATAATTTTTTACTTAATTTAATACTCTTAGTTTATATAACTATAATTTTTCGCAATAAATTATTTAGTTTTTTCGGGTAAGAGAAGATTTTAAGATGATTCTGAGTATCAATATTTATCTTAATAACCCGTAGAAAAAAATTATGCAAAAATTACTGCACAAAAAGTTGCATATTTTTGTACATAAACTTCTGCAGTTTTTACAGATTTTTGTACAAAGTAAGTTTGTACAGAATTTTATGTAATGTTTTTTGAAGTTTTTTGTTTTCAGAAAAAATTATATTCTACAAAATATTCTGCAGAAAAATTCTGAAGGCGAAAATTTTGTACAAAAATCTATAAAAACTGCAGAAATTCATGCATAAAAATATGCAGTTTTTTGTGCAGTAATTTTTGCATAATTTTTTCTTATGGGAATTCTTTCAAGACTAAGGAAATTGTCGGCGCGTAGTTATATGAGCTAAGCACATTATTATAAATTAATAGAAAAATTATATTCAACACCAAGATCCGCTGTAGACCGAAAAGGCAATTTCAACTTTGTCGATATGTTTAAAATATTATCGGTCGAAGAATTAATTTACTATTATTGTAAAATTTTTAATGTAAAAATTTCATTTTTTACAATATAAAAAAGAATAAGACTGATAATAAGATAAAATGACGTGATAAAATATAGGTTAGGTTGTGAGAAGTATCACTGCATCGGTACAAGGGATGCCGAAAATAGTTCACGTAAAAGCGAAAAGAGACTATAGACGGAGTCATTGGAAAGTTTATACGGCATATGCAATCCGTTTCTAAATATTTGGTACCTTGATATAATGATATGTACTTTTTCTTATAAGTGAGCTAATTATAAAACTCTTGATTATAAATATATACCGTTCAAATCTTAAACACGACTCAATCCACTATAAAAGTAACTATATTGTGTACATAAACTGTTACATAATTTTGTTGTTTTTTTTGTATTTAGTCTATTATTTCTATAACTTTGTATTTAGTCTATTATTTCTAGAAACAGCTACGAGAAAAATAATAAAGACTCATGTTTATCGTTTTATACATGTTACTTTTGTAAAATAATATGCATATGTAAAATGTTTCAGTATTTTTATATATGTATATAATGTCTGATTACATGAGTGTGATCGTAAAGACATAGCAAAAATAGTAATAAGTGTTAAAAATGCGAGTGAGCCTTTTGTTATTTTATATACATAAACTCTATATTTGGTTTTAGTTAATAAATATTTTTAACATTAATTTTTAAAAGAATTTGAAAGAAATTACAGCGTAACAGATTTCAAATTATTGCATTTCCTAAAAATTGTTTTATTTCAAAAATAAGTAAGAAAAGATAAAATAAATTGACATATGTATGTGTACTTATCGGTTGAATAACAATGGTTTAGTTTCTGATGTTAAATATCAATATAATAATAATTTAATAAGTAGCATATGGAATTTGTGTACGTAATTACTAACTTTTTCAAATGTCAAGCGAGCCCTATCGCAATGCGCTATTTATTTTTTTAATTGTAATACATATAACCCTGTATTGTATGTTAAATGGCATGAGAGAGAGAGAGAGAGAGAGAGAGAGAGAGAGAGAGAGAAAGGAGGGGGGGAGGAGGAAAGAGAGAATATCTTGAGAAATGCCTTTAGAATTGATATATTAATAAACTTCATTATGTATATGTGAAATATAAACAAAATAAGAAGAGATTAAGAAATTAATCGATATGATATATCTAATATTTATTAATTAGCTGCACACTTAATTTTTGACTATACTTATGCAAATTAATCAATGACTTTTAATTGATCGCAACTAAAAATGTTGACAGTTTTTCAAATCTATAGATTGTAAATTACATTATAGAAAACCAAAATCCTCTTCCCGATCATCTAGCACGACAGTTATAATAGTATTTAATTTATAATAGTTTTTAATTTCATTAACAGTTTAGACTCACAATTTTAGTTATTGTTTAATTAAATCGCTTTATTCACCCTAATTGCATTATTGTTGTACATATGGTTGCATTTATTAAAGTGTTAATGTGGTAGTTTATTTAAAAATAAATATACATTAAATATTATTATAACAAAGAGCCTGAAACAATGGCGTACCGAACAACATAAGAAAGCTACTTTTAAAGTTTAATTTATTTTGAGTACCTTTATTATAAATTTAAGTACATATGTATAATAGAAAATATTTCTCTTTTATCGTAATCATTTAAATTATGGACTTTGTATTTTCTTTGTATTAAAAAAAAAATTGTTTCCAGATCAAACCTTACAACTAATAAGCATTTTTTTCAGGGTTACAACTTTTAAAACTTTTTTAATCACTAAAATTATTTTCTCTTTAAAATTCTTTTCTTTTTAAAACAAGATATTTTATCTCATATTTTGTACTAAAAATTACAGTATATTTAAAATATATAAAAAGGTATCAAATTTACGAAATTTGTTTATATTTAAGATATTAATTTTATTTTCATATATTAGAATATTTATTCATTATCAGCGTTCTCAAAATAATATTGCACAAATATGTAGGAATAAAATTATTGAAAAATGTATACTTAACAATTATATTATTTTCTGTATTTTATTGTAATGCATTTTTATAAAAAACACAAAAATACATACGCGCGCGCGCGCGCACACGCACGCACACACACACACACACGCACACGCACGCACGCACGCACGCACGCACGCACGCACGCACGCACGCACGCACGCACGCACGCACGCACGCACGCACGCGCGCGCGCAAACACACACACACACACACACACACCCGCGCGCGCGCGCACGTTCTGATGTAAGTGACATTTGACATTTATTAGTCATACTTAGAGTTTGATAACGTTAAATTATTTTTATAAAATATTTATTTAATGCTTAAGGTACTTTGTCAGCAAAATAAATAGCTGTTTCAGATAATTATGAGAAAGAATAGGCATCATATTAGAGCTCTTACCAAATCTTTTGAGGGCCGCGCCGGTCGGAATGCGCCGATCAATAAGAAGCGGAAAGGCACATGTCCCGATGGTTTCTTACGCCATGGTGTTTATAAAAATTAACATTAGGTATCTCCGACAGTATCGTCTGACGATGTTACACGTCGTCGGCGAGTCAAATGACTTTGTGAAAATTTCGGAGCAATGTCTAGTTAACGTATACAAATTTGACGTGACAACTATTGAATACAAGATTAATGCGATCAGACAGTGCTGATATTAACGATCGGACAGCATAATGACAATGAAGAGGCGGCGGCGACGGCGGCGGCGTTGGGACGGAAGCAGAATACGCGACGCAAAAGCCGAGAAAAGTCGGAACACTGGCTTGCCATCGGATAGATCGTCGACCCGACGCAGTGGCTCTGGTTACACGACGACGCACTGCGCCGACGTCAAAACGACGTCGACATCGTCATCATCGTCAAGGCGACGGCGCGCGGCGCAGTCTTCTCTCGTGCGCTCATAATTGAATCGATTTCTCGAATCGAACAGACATTTCGAGATATATATCGAAATGATCAGATTGCAGTGAATTGCTGCAAAATATTGAAGTAGCTCATTCTCTATCGAGAGTAACACGAGAATTTTGAGTGAACTTATAATGTATCACCTACATGTATAAAAATTCTTATTTTTATAAAATATAAAATATAAAAGTATATCCATTATATTTATAAAAAGTAGACATCACATGTTAAATGTAATTAATATACAGTATTGTTTAGTTAAATAATGTTTTTATTTGTGAATTATTCACAGGGATTAGATATAAAAATTTTACACAATTCTAGGTTATAGTATTTACTTATATATATATATATATATATATATATATATATATATATTTACGAGCGTTGACTAGTACGTTTTGGGACATCTTGTATATACATATGTATGTGTGTACACACACACACACACACACACACACACACACACACACACACCATACATATGTATATACAAGATGTCCCAAAACATACTAGTCAACGCTCGTAAAAAGGTAGAAGGGATTGAGATGAACATAAAAGTCCAATATTGTCTTTGGATAGGTTAGATTTTGAGTTAGGTTTTGGGTTAAGTCCGCCAATAATTGAGGTATTAATTTTTCAAATTATGCGAATGAAAGCGCGCCGAGAGAAGAGCTCGATTCGCTCGAGCCATAACACGGAAAAAAATCTATCGTGGATGTATAACAAGCTTTTATTAAATTACTGTTCACAATTACGATAGAAATTAATTAGATTATTTGTCAATTTTATACGTTAATATCTCGATTATTGGTGGACCTAACCCAAGGCAATATTGGACTTTTATGTCCATCTCAATTCCTTCTACCTTTTTACGAGCGTTGACCAGTATGTTTTGAGACACCCTGTATATCAAGACAAATTTATATTTAATCTTGTATTTAATCTTGAGTAATAATTTCATAATTTATTATGAAGATTACAAGAAACAATTGGGAGAATAACGAAATATTATCAACTAATTTGAACAAGTTTTATTCGTTTACATTCTTGATGTAAGTTTTCAGTTAGTAGAGAGGGAGAGAGAGAGAGAGAGAGAGAGAGAAGGGGGGAGGGGGGAGGGAGGGAGGGAGGGAGGGAGAGAGGGAGGGGAAGGAGGGAGAGGGGGATAACTGAGAATTGTTATATTATTATTGTAAATTAATAGAATTTGAGAACTAAGAAATTGCATAAAATAAACTGCAAAAAAATGTCAGTACTTTGATATTATTACCTACATATAAATTTTTTTACTCCAATTAATTTACAGAATATGTACTATTAAAGTTTTGTATGTTTGGTAGTTGTTACAGATTCCAGAGAAAACGCTTTTTTAACATTTGGTACATTGTAATATCATTACAGTAGACATTTTTTACGTTAAAAATTAGAATACTCCTTGTGTTTTAACATGCAGGAAATGTTTAATGACATTGTGTTTTTATACAATTTCAAGTTTTATAAAACAATTTTAAAGTAACTAAAATAGCTAATAGAATCGTAGTGAAGCAAAAACCTAACGTATCCGGATCGTATTAATGCAGTCTTATACATTTTTACAATTATTGTATATAAATTTTTTATTAGTACATATAATTAATAAATAATATTTAATAATATACAATAATAATATATGTATAATATTTCATACTATAAATTTATAAAACATAATTATTGTATAGTATTACTCGAGTACGCCAAGTTTTTACTTTACCACGATTTATGATACAAAAATCTCAAAATTTTTTCGCATTCTGAATACATTAAAGTGTGATAATATACCACGATTTTGAATCCAAGACGAAACACATTAACCTAAGCCTACATTACTTGAAGCAAGTCATAATGCCTTTGGGTCAAGAGGGCGTGGGCTACATTTTCTCTTTATGTAAATACTATGTATATACTTCTTTACCGATATAATATTTAAATGTATTGCATAATACATTAAATTCCATAATAATTAAAAATATGATCTTCTATTTGTTAATAATAGCAATTAATTTATAAATTAAGAATTTCTTGTAAAGCTTTCTTTGTTAGTTAAGGTACAATTTACATTTACTTATTTACATTTGCTAAATGTTTATATGCTGTGTATTAAAAGTAACTATGCTATGAAATAATTTGATAAATATTTTGATTATATTTTAGATTATTATAATTATGATCAATTTCATATTGTTTGAATCTTGAAAATATGTTAACATCATTGCAATTTACAAATAATACATACAAATAACCAATATTAATTAAACCTAATAAGCAAGTATAATATTAAAGTAATAAGTTGCAATTAATGGGCAATTAAAATATCAAGCACTAGATTTAATAATTTTATTATAAAGAAGTTTGCTTTTTACATATAATTAAATTGTATCCTACAACTTTAAGTAAAAATATTATTTTAATAACATCAAATTATGAAATAATAAATTTCTAACAAATAATAATTATTTATTGTAGATAGTAGAAATATATGTATAATATGTTTACCAGAATAATATTTTTTTAAATATAATAATATAAATACTTTTGGCACATATATACATGTACTATATATATGTTCAATAACAATAATTATAATTGTCAATAATCGCGTGTGTGCGCGCGCGCATGACATTCGTAACATTAATCAACATTAACATAAATCAATTTATTTTAATATATAGCTACATTATTATGCTACGTGACAATCTTTAGCAACAAAATGTTTTCATATATTATACAATAAAGTATATATATATATATATATATATATTATATATTTATATTTTTGATATATTTAATGCTCATTTGTGTAACAAGAAGTCTCTAAATCTAACTTTTCACCATACATTCTTGCTTCTAAAATTGTTAAACGATTTTTGTGGATTGCAGCTAAACAATGCCTTTTTTCTAAATTATTATATTTTCTTATGTTAAAGTTGTATAATTTATCAACTTTTATTTGTATAATATTTTGATGCACGAAACCTTCGATACCTTAAAAATAAAGTAAAGTATAATAATTATATTATTTTTTGTTTACAATAAATATCCTTCTTTACTCTCTTTTATTTTTATTAATTCTATAATATAAATTTACCTTTATATTCATAAATTTGGATAATGTTATTTTCTACGATAACGAGCAATGTTTCGATAAATCCATCCAAATTTAGAACTAAAATTGATTTTGGTCGATGTGCTTTTATAGTCTGTAAGATCCTTGTTTGTGAAATATCATTTTCGCACAACTAAAGATAACATGTTTCTTTGTTATATTATTCTTTTACAATAAATAACAGTTATTATATGTATGTAATAAGACATAAATGGAAATTTTTTAACTCACATATATGTAATCTGGGCTGACTTCTTCATTATAGTAGATATACTCTTCTCTTTCATTAATACCTACTTTAAAAGTTAATAAGCTACTACAACCAAGACAATTTTTTAAGTTTGTGCCATTTAAGAATTTTTCTTGCAATTTATATGTTAAATGTTGATTAATTAATGTAATAGGATTTCTATTTGAAACTAAATTTAATTTCTCGTTTTTATAGGAGATGAGAGCATTTAATATATCCGATTGCAGATTTTCTGGTGCAATTTCAATACTCTCTTGGATCATTGTTACAAATTCATCTTGATATAAATTCTTTGGATCTGTGATATTACCAAGTTCTAATACATGCTGTGTGAAAGCAAAAGTAACAACAAAATAAAATTAAAATTTGTTTTAAGCAAAAACAATTTTTATGTCCGTTTTTAAAATCTCTTTTCAATTAAAAATAATAAAACTTTGATTTTTTGTAAACTTACCATCAATCTGTTATTTTCCAATTTCCATATATTATTAAGGCTTCTACCGCAGGTGCGTTTTGCGGTGGTAAGTATGTATAAAGCGCTTTGATTTGATTTGAAAAACATCCATTCATCGATTAATCCAAAATCAGATATTTCATCAATTATTTGAAAATCAGTTTGAATATATAATAGAAGTTTTATACGACAAATATTATAGTTTACTAATATATAATCCACATTATTCACTTCGACATTACGAATATCATGAATATCTCCTTCGAATTCCTGAATTTCTAAGTAATCAAACGTATTGAATTTATATATCTGATTTATAGCATTGTATTTAAGCATATTTAAATTCCATGTACACATGTTATTCAAATCCTCCTGTAAAAATACAATTATATTTAAAACATGAACAAGTGAGAAAGCAGCGGTTTTCTGTTCAGAGCAAATTGATTTTTAGCAAAAAAAAATGTTTTACTATAATTATAAAATAAATTAATATTTATTTATAAAGGGAAGAGAGAAGAATAATACGGTAGTTTTCTTACATATATTTTTTCGATGACATAATTTATTTCAGGATGTTCTCTTACTAAAGTCAATGACATGTCTGTGACATTAACCTTATTTAAAAATTCACTTCCATCAACATTCTCTTCAAAGTAAACATTTCCATGTACTCTCCATTTTCCAGATATAATCTGTTCTGTTTCATCTGTTGTCTTTATTGCTACTCTTTGCCAATTAGTCGGACTTATTCTGTTCAGGAAGCCCAAAATCCTAAGACTTTTATCAAGAATAATTGAAGTTTTGAACATAAAGTTTCCTAGGCAAATTGCAAAATTATTTAAATTGTTATTAGAATCTGGATGAAGGCTATAACGCATTTGTTTTGGTTGAACGTAGCATATAGAATAAAAAAGTATATATGCGCATATATAGATGCTTATGTAGCAATTAAAATTTTATTATTTATAATTTATTTTATTCATAATATTATTTATAATTTATTTTGTTTTATTTATACATATCATTTTTGTTAATTTCTTACCTGTTAGAATATTGTTTGCAGTTAAAGAAACAATTTTTGCAGAATTAAAATTATTAATTAAATGAGCGTTAAAGTTATGATATGCATAAACGTTTCCGTGTATTTTTATAGATCCTGTAATATTTTGATTATCTTGTATCTAAAAAGGAATTTAAACATTATTAAACAATTAATAATTTAAACTTAATAGTTTAAATGTAAATACAAAAAATAGATGAAGAAACTTATTACAGTTGAGACTAATTTTTGGTACCTAATATTATTTTATATGTATATCTATAAGTATTATATGTATAACTATGAAATATTAAAACTTTGAAATATTATTATATTATCATATTATAATTTTAATTAAATATTTAAAAAAATAAAATAGAAAATTGTAATATTATTACAATAGAGAACAGAACTGATGTATATTCAAATAAGTCTGTCTTATTTCCTATTAGAACATCTTCAATATCTTATATTTTTTATTGGCTAAATTTATAAACACCTAAACAATAAAAGTTTTATTTTATTTTATGTCTATTATACCATAAAAGTGTCTGCATAAATATCTTTCATATAGTAAGTATTAATAAGTCCTGATATTTGGATGTTCTTAACAATAATATCAGTACAGTTAAGTTTATCAATCATGATAAACTGTTGTTTATTTAATAAAATTAATCCAGTCAGATCCATTTGTAAACTATTGATTTGTATGATTTTTATACTTGACTGGAAAGTTACATTGTCGAATGTAATTCGGGCTAAAATATAAAATAGTCTTTATTATATGGCAAAGTTGTAATTAGTGTTTAATAATAGTGCTGTTATGTAAACATTAAAATATTAGTGAACATTTCATATTATAAACATAAACACATACACACAGTGACATATTGTTAATTATAAATGATATGTACCATAAGTTAAACATCGTTTATAACTAATAATTAGTTGTTAGAAGAAAACAAAGAAATTGTAAAATGTATATAATGAACTTTATGGAAAAAATTCTCGGGAACAAAATAAGCATCAAATGATTTTTCACATAGCATAATTCTACATAGTATATAAATTTCTTACAGAGATTGTAAATAATTTAATTTTATAAAAGTATATGTATACGTATATATTTTATTAAGGGCTATCACACAGATTTTCTGCTAAAAGTAATTGTAAGGTTCCGACTAATTATGTATTCGATTCAGCCAGTTACGGTCGACCAATCCAACGTAAAAATCTTATTGTTACGTTTTACAAAAAGTGTGTGACAGCTCTTATAGATCTTTTATAAATCTGCAATTATCATCGAATAGGTTTCAGTTGCCTACATTCCCAGTTGCCTACAGCTTCGTTTGCACACAAATTTTGTAAACCAAATTTGCCCGATTGCCTACATCTCGATTGCTTACAGCTTCGTTTGCACACACAAATATAATTAAGATACAAAAGTACGACTGCACACATGATATTATTGCGCTCATACACATTGCACACATGACATTATTTCACACATGCATATTGCACACATAATATTATTGCGTTCATATACTCTGGAGGCACGATTCCAATAATTTGGGCGCTTTGATTTGACAATGATTTCTGATATTTTTTATGCTAAACAAAAAATTGTATAGATCTTATAGGGCTAACTGCTTTAGTTTTCAAGATATACTATATTAAAAATAAAAATAAAAGTTAAAATTAAAATAAAATTAAAAATAAAAAGAAAAGTAGGTAGACTCGCTTTGCATGGAAAGTCGCAACCCATGTGGAACAGTACGAACCGTAGACACTTCTTTGCTGTAGCCACACACACACACACACACACACACGCGCGCGCGCGTGCGTGGAAGGGAGGGGGGTTTTGCCCCCCTTTTTGCACTCACCCTATCGGTAGGAGTGTCCTAGAAAGTCGCAAACTCATATGGTACAGTACAAGCGTGGACGTCGTTTCAATTAGATTACTGTTTCAGTTAATGTTAGGATAAATTTATGGAATTTGATTGGTGATGTCCATTTTATACTGCGCATCTGGGATTCACTCCCGGGATCTTGCTTACAGAGTGTATGAGTACAATGATATCATGTGCGCAATGTGTATGAGCGTAATAATATAATGTGTGCAATGTGTTAATATTGTTTCTTTAGCTTATGTATGCAATGTGTTTGTGCGCAATAATGTGTGCAATGTATTTGTGCGCAATAATGTCATGTGTGCAATCGTACTTTTGTATCTTAATTATTTTCGTGTGTGCAAACGGAGTTGTAGGCAATGTAGGCAATCGGGCACCTCCGTAAGACTTGTGTGCAAACGAAGCTGTAGGCAACTGGGAATGTAGGCAAATGAGACCCCTCCTTATCATCTCTCTGGACATAGAATATATGTATATTTTTTCTTTTATATTTTTAAAAATAAAGAAATAAAAATAAATATATATATATATATATATATACACACACACATATATATATATATATATATACATATACACATACCTGGAAAGTACTTAGCTTTATTAAGGATGATAACATTTTCCTGTAAGTTTTTTATTTCAATTTCCTTAATGGTATTTACTTGTAGCTTTGATTTGATTACAAGATCTTTTTGTAAATAAATGTCTTCTTTGAATGTAACTTCGGTGTTAATCGAGAAAGATTCATCGATATAAATAACATTTTTGCGAAATTTATGTAAATCTATATCGTTCAAGTTGCCATCGATATTAAATGTACCATAAAATGTAATTAAACTTTTAAATAATTTTAAGCCGGATATTGTAACATTTACATCATTCTTAAAGATTATTTTATCAAAAAAACTATCCAACACTGATTCCTGAATTAATCCATTTACATTTAGTTTTGTTACGAAGGCTGTTTTATTGAAGTAAAAATTACCGCGAAGAGCATAAGAATTATTTTCAAGTGTTTTAAATCTATCTATGAAATCATTTAAAAACATAGAATTTCCAATCTTGCTAGTTGTATTAAAATTTGTTAAGATCATAATCGTGCCTTAAAGAAAAAAAAAAAATTTATTACTATCAATAAAAAATTAAACAGTAAGAAGAGATTACAGAGAGGGGATGCAAGGAAAAAGGGAGAAAAAGAGGAGGGAGAGAGAGAGAGAGAGAGAGAAAAAGGGGGGCACATTTGTATTATACAGTTATAAAATAGAATATAAATAATTACTTCTAATTAATAAGCTCCAAATAAACATAAATAAATATTAATTTAATTTTGAGTCTAATATTTACTAATTATTAATTAATTATATAGTCAATAGCAATAAATAAAATATTATATATATATATATATATATATGAAACGTGAATTCAATAAATATATTTTTAATAATTAAAAAACAATATAAATATATTTTTAAATATTATTAATAATATAAAAGTAAAAAGTTAGGAAAAATTTTTACATATACATAAAGGAATTTAATAATTTTACGTAACATAGGGTAATAGGTAACATACCATTTATAACAATTGGTCCTTTGAGTATCTGCTTTTCATTTGGATCCAAGATGTCGTTTACAAAATGTCCATTTATAGTTTGCGTTTTTAAAACTTCGCACGTGATATTTTTAAATATTTTGCGATCTATAAATGTAATATTGCCATCGACTTTTTGAACAGCATCAGCAATAAACTTTGATAGATTCAAACTGTTTATAAAGTCAATTACTTTCAAATCTATGATTGATACGTTTTCATTGAAAACGACAGTTGCCATGTTATCTTCTTTGTAAATATCAATAATATCATTGTTATTAATTGAAGATGCCGTTACCATCCCTATCACTTGTAGAGAATTTATCAATGTATTTCTGTTTAAAACGTAATTATACAGTGATTTTGTATGCGTTAATAACAGATTCCATGTATTCAACGATATTCCGTTGATAACCTTAGCATTTAATACGTCTGTTTCCAAGTTGTCAATTATTAAAGCACCTGTCAGATTCTGTTGCGTATAGAGTGTTAATATACGTTTGATCAGATCAGTATAATTGACTCCATTGATTGTGTTTGGCAAAATCTCATCGGCTAATAATCTCGAGATTGTCAAATTCTCGAAATATATTTCTCGAAAAGCTTTATTTAATTTTCCCAAAAAAGTAGTCTGTGAAATAGTCTGTTTTACGGTATCAAAAGACAAATTGTCGATAACAGGTGATTTATTAAACAATAGTATTTTATTTAAGCAACCAGAAGCAATATCTTGTTCATAGTTTATGTAATTCTTTAATTTCTTCAAAGTATCAAAAGTTACATTTCCAAACATAATGTGTGCTAATATCTTTGTTAAATCTGAAATTAATAAAATGATATTGTTGAAATAAAATTGTCATGATCCAGAATAGGTCAGTGTAATTTTATAATTATTTTTAATTATTTGAAATACGTTTAATTATTTGAAATACAAATTGAAATACGTTATAAATTATAATATTAAATAATATATAACAATATTAAATATACTTTTTTATTTTTCAATTAAAAAAAAATATGTATATATTTTCAAAAAGTGTGATCTTGTTCCTTTCGTATTAAATAAAGTTTTATTATAGAAATTTATTGTACAAATTGGATTTTTTAAGCATTTCTTTTGGTAATGTACAATTAAATAAAATTATATATAAATTTTATATTATATATTACATGAATTTAATTATTATAAATTATTATCTAAGTATTATGTAAATTATTATAATTAAATAATGTTGCCTCCAATAACTGTTTTAATTCTAAAATAATTAAATAATATTTATTTAATTATTCTACTTACAAGGAAACTGTTGATTGGTATCTAATGTTACAAATTCCGACAAAATGTGATCATTAATTCGTCTGGATTTAATTGTTACGTCAGACTTAATGTTGACATTATTCCACAATTTTTTATTTCCAATAATAACCGTATTAGTTTCAGTTTTTAATAAAAAATCGTCAAAATTCGACCATATTTTAGTATTAATTGAATCTTTGAGTATAATGTTTCCCATAATTGTCAGATTTTCAAAAATAACATCTGATAAAAGACTGTCGGTTTCGTTAAGCAAATTCTCCATGTTGCTTATGTTAATACCCTTTAGATTTCCATTAATCTGAAATTGTGACAAAAAATGTGTTTATATGTAATTGCAATATACATTTAATAAATCATACCTCGAAGGTTCCACCAACTTCCAGATTTTCAAAAATAATTTTTTGATTAATGATTTCATGTTTATTGAGAATAATAAAATCGTTAATATCTATTTTGTTTATTGCATTGATCCCCAGCAAATGTTTCGTGGATAGATTGGCAAAGTGCTTTTTACTCGTAACGTTGATAGAAAATTTATCAGAACTTGTTAAAACATAATTCTTTGGATATTGCAAATGATTTAACTCCTTGATTTTAGCTTCTTCGGCGACAAGCTGTTATTTCGAAAAAAATATTCTTGTTAAAGAGAAATTTGTAAAGATATAAGTTTGGTATACAGAATGTCAAATAAAAAAGATACAATCTGCTAATTTCCATAAAGATACAAAAGAAAACAAATAAAATCTCTCTTTTATTATTTTATACGTTAAAATGTGTTTTAGTTTTATACACAATTATTTTTTCAAAAGCTGCATAAATTGTTAATATAATGTTATTTATTTTTTTCTAAAAAAAGTTGTTACGTGATGAATTTATTGGGCATTCTGTACTATTGTGATTAACACCACTGCCTTAATACACTGTCTTACCCCTTCCACAATTGTCTCTCCAGAAACAGTTATCGATTCATCTATCCAAACTATACTTTGTATCAGCTCTTTCCAATTAATGTTATTTACTTCGTAAATGTTTAAATGTCCGTTAATTTTTAATCGTCTTAATGTTGAAAAATTTACATTGTTATAACTTTTTATTGAAAAATCAAACATGATTTTTTCCAACGGTATGTCATTTAAAGAGAGAATCGTTAAGTTATTTGTGTCGATGGAAAGAAAAGATTTCTGCCCGTTAATAAGATGATTTATTATACCGTTCGCTTCGATTGAAGTTGATACGTTATTAATAAAACCAGCAATTATAGTTTTTGCGTACAAAGTACCATTCACCAACAAATCTCCAATTAATTCAATATCCGAAGGTAAGGTAATTCTTGTTGAATTAATTATGTTTCTCAAATTCGGTAAGATTTGATCGAGCTCCACTTTTAGTTTTTCTAATTTTTTAAAATGTGATGTCACGTTTATTGATATATCTTCCATTTGTAAATTGATCGATCCAACTTTGACAGCGCCATAATTTACATGTCTTTCAATTGTAGCATTCGATACATTTACTTTTGAAAGAGTCCAAAAACTTGCTAGCATAGGATTCTTGAAATAACTTTGATTAAATTGTACTTCGATTTCACCAAAGATGACCTCCTGTTTTCGATAAACTTCCTGAAAGTTATATTATATATTTTGTAAAACACATTTTATAAAATTAACTCATAATATGTACACTGCCCGACATATTATATTTTATACACTTATATAATAAATGCTCTCCTCTCCTCTTACACACACATGTATGTATGTATATGTACAGAGTGAAATATAATCGGAAGCCATCCCGTAATAGAAAGATAGAAGAGATCGAGATGAACATAAAAGTCCAATATTGTCTTGGGTTAGGTCTTGAGTTAGGTCTTAAGTTAGGTCTTGGGTTATGTCCATAATCGAGGTATTACTTTTTCAAATTATGCGAATGAGAGCGCACCAAGAGAAGAGCTCAATCCGCTCGAGCCATAACACGGAAGAAAAAATTTATCGTGAATGTATGATAAGCTTTCATTAAATTACTGTTCACAATTACGATAAAATTAATTAAATTATTTGCCGATTTTATACGTTAATATCTCGATTATTGGTGAACCTAACCTAAGACAATATTGAATTTTTATGTTCATCTCAATCTCGTCTATCTTTCTATTACGGGATAGATTTCAGTTACATTTCACCCGGTATATAAATATAATGTGTGCATTTTTAAATATTTTAAAATAAAATATATTTTAAAATATTTAATAATTTTAAAAATATATAAAATCAAACATTTTGTATTTTAGTAGACATAACGGATGCGTTGAAACAAATGTTGAATAATGTAATACAAACAGTTTTGTTTTATATATTTAAATATATTTTAAAATTTTATTACATAATGTGTACATATTGTTACGCTCGCGGTAAGGAAAGAAACTCGTACACTCGTATACTTCACTGGGAAAATTAAGAACTTTATTGAACTTTACAAGCGTGTCAAAAATACATCAGAGATATAATAATCAAACAAATTGGGGATTAACTGCAATCCTTTTATAATATTATTTGATTATTACAATATTAAAATTTGAAAAGCTTTATGTTAAAAGAAAAATCTTGAAAATTTCCGAAAAAATCAGTTTTTACAAAAACATATATTAAAAAATTTTTTATTTTAATTTTCTTAATTAAAAAAATTTTTTTATTTTAAATATTTTAAGTTAAAAATTTATATGGTGACTAATTTGACTTCAAAATTGACGCATGGATACACTGTGTCAACCATCGGTTATCACATTGGGTACAGTGTGCATCAATTTTGAAGTCAAATTAGTCACCACATAAATTTTTAACTTAAAATTTATTTAAAATTAAAAAATTAAAAAAATTAAAATAAAAAATTAAAAAATATGTTTTTGTAAAAACTGATTTTTTTGGAAATTACAATTTTTAAGATTTTTCTTTTAACATAAAGCTTTTCAAATTTTAATATTATAATAATCAAATAATACTATAAGTTTGGTTATTATATCTCTGATAGTTTTAAAATAGTGACCGTTTGAAACTTGATATGGGTACGCTATACCCAGTGTGACAACAATGTGACTGGAGATAAGTGTGACAACCATACTATAGTGACAACTGAGAGTTAATGCGAGACCGAGCTTCAAATCGTTGTTAATCTGTGTTTCAAACTCACGACAGCTGAGAGCTGACAACGCTATTCTCAAAAATCAATATATCGATCGGCCAGGACAGCTGACCGATTTAATGGGCACAACACTATTATCTTATTAGACAATGTGTATTATTGTAACATTTCACAAGAAACGAATGAGTGCGTACTTACCTCTAATAAAGCTCGGGTCTTTGAAACGCTTGCCATCTCGTCATAAACAGGATGCATTGATTCATTTAAGGTGATTTCTATATGTACAAGCATATTTGTTTGCACGAATCCGACTTTTGGAATAATAATAATTTTAGATAAATCGAAGTTATTCATAAGTTTATTAGGTAAAGACACAACTTTAAACTCTGATCCTTGCCAAGCCAGAGCAATTACTGTTAAATTTTTTAATTGAACTAGTAACAAAGATTCATCTCGATATGTGTTTAATGGTACAGTGACTATCCACAAAATTTCGGTTGTTTCTGTGAAATAAACATTCTTTTGATTGTTTTATGTTTGAGAGATTGTTATTTGATTGTCTTACCATTAAAATGCAGATTAGTTTTAGCAATTTCTTGAAGTTTATTCTCAAAAAAGTGAAACAAACGCGATTCCTGTCCATTAATTGCTAAATATTCAATATATCCACTTTCGAAGCAGACAAAATTTTTCAGTTTGTTGGATTTAATAACTTCCAATTTCTCAAATTGGCATAATTTATCCTCATTTATCAATTCGTATAAAATAACGCTATCGATTCCTTGGAAAGCCAGCACATTGCGTCCGTAAATTGAACAAATTTGGACATCAAATACTTTTGGAACAAAGTACCGTCTACAAAACCTACACGATATAAATATACTTTTATTATATAACCAAATGTTACATTTACACATTTATATTATTTTTTTGTAGACTGCCATAAAATTTAATCTATGTCTGAGATATCAGCATATCTAAAATTATTATTAAAACTGATTTTTTATAATAAAATTCTTTTAAAGAAAAAAGCTTTGAAATATCTTTTTATAAAAATTTATAAAAACCTTAAGATATTAAGATTGCAAGTACAAAGGTTGGAAAAGTTAAAAAGGCATTAACACATAACAAATGTTCTTCAATATTTTATTTATACAGTTAGCTCTTTGCTTTAGCTGTAAGTTTTCTTTGGATCTTAATATTTTTTTTACGAAAAAGTCTAAAAAACTTGCAAAATAAAGTAAGAAAATTTGCAAAATTTTATTGCATATTATAAGAAGCATCGCATAGTATGTGATAAAATATAAGTATAATAAAAAGTAAAGAAAATAATATGCATAATTGCTGATATCAAAGATATATAAATAAAATTACCATATATCGATACGATGATTATTACAATCAATTTCAAAACCGTAAATATCAATCAGTGATTGTTCTTCGAGATATGCATCATCATTGTCGAATAGCAATAATTTATGTTGATTTTCTTCTCGTACGAATTCCATATTTTGAATTTGCTTTCGTAAGGGCCAAGTTGAATATAACATATATGTATTTTCGAAAATCTTATACCAATACAGAAAATAATCGTTCTGAGATTTAACGAGTAGAATTGCCATTAAATTGTTTGCGTGATTTTCATGAAATCTTTCTTCGATATTGAAATGGAGAACTTTAAACTGTAATATGTGCCCTTCAGCCACTAAACTTATAATACGTTCCATTGATAAATTGTCCAAATTAATTTTGTAGAAAAGCAATGTCGAATTTTCGGCACAAATAAAGTAACTTATTTCAGATTGCAAAAATTGCGAATTGTTTATTGATATGTCAATATTTTTAGTTATATCAGCAAGTGTATGCAACGATATATTTGTTACAATAATTTCTGAAAATAGAGATATTTTCTTATGATTTAATCTTATGAAGTAATCAATTATAATTTTAATTGTATAATGAATCAAAACACATAATATTTTTTTGTACAAAAGTTTGATTATGGAAGCATGCATGTGTGCACACGCACGCACGCACAAACAATAATCTATAATTTTTGCTACAATAAATTTTAGTTGAAGCAAAATAATTATATTTATTACATTTTGATCAATTCTGATTTATCTAAATATTTCTCTTTTATTGTACAAAATTTCTAATAATTGTACAATATTTCTGCATTTTTAAATAATAAATTGATAAAATATTTGTTACAATAGTTACCTTCTCGATTTCCAGCTCCAGTTTCGAATTCATACTCTTGCCAAATTGCCGGTATATCTTTGTGATCTCGAGGTTTCCGAAATGCTCTAGTATTAACGAGCATTTCATCTAATGTCTTAGACAATGCTTTTAAATCTTGGCATTTTGCGTTATTTACGCAAATCCATAATATACAGAAACATACGACAAGATCTTTACTCGCTAACATTCTGAACACAGACTGAGACTTAACTGCGAAATTCTCTCGACCGATGTCTCGTAAATATTTGCTTATTGTATGTACGCTATTCATAATATTTTGATCTTCATCGAGCTGATGCTGACATCTAATTTAAGCTTTTTCAAATTATTAATCTCGTTTACAGATTTTAAAGTTTTGTTTTTAAGTTAATATTATTTGCCGTTTTTCTCTTTTTCTTATGTTGTTATATATTATATTATATTTATATTATTATTAATTTATTAATAATACTAAAATTATATTAACATTTTATATTTTCTAACTTGATATATTATAACATGGGCATAAGTACAAGATTAAATGTTAATATTATTACTTTATTGTTTTAGAATATTGATGGTTAATTATTAAAATAGTTGTAACAAATAATATTGATTATAATCTATATCATACAATATTAAGAAAAGTTCAGATTAGATTGAATAATTCACTAACATTACTAAATTGTAAATCTAATTAAGGGGATCCTAAAGCCAATTGTCAACATTTTTTTTATTAGAAAATATCTTTGATTTGATTTTACAGTAAATACAGTAAATTACAGTTACTCTAAATTTTTTCACACAATTAAAGTACGTACAAGAATGAAAAGGGAAAAGAGCGATTTCATTTTATTAACAAAAAAATTTTTTTATGTTAATTTTTTGTTGTTGTCATAAAATTATTACTTATCTTTCATTTTTATGCAAATTATGTAAAAATTTAATTGTGTAAAAAACTTTTTAACTCTGTGAAACTAATTCAAAGCTGTTTTGTAATAAAAAATTTGCTTTTAAAAGAAAATATTTTTTTAGACTACTAGATCTTATTCCAATTGCACAATATTGTTGGTATACGTTATCCTTAGAGGAGTATGGTCTTATTTTGTATATATATATTGCAGATATTGTAAATTCTGTACAGATATATTGTAGATATTTGTATTAAGCAAATATTATTGTATCATGACAGATCTACGTATTAAAAATATTTTTTTGCTTTTTATATGAACTCGATCATTGTTTCTCACATTTCTGTGTGTACTTCAATTCGATAAAAGACTTTTGTAATTCAATATATAAAGTCAATTATATAATTTATTTAAAAATGTATTAAAACATACGGTAAAACAGCTTTATAATTTTTTTAAGTTATTATGTATTTCCAAAATTATTTCATACGAAACTTCTTTCGCAACTCATATTACCTAAGTAAAACAAGTACAATAATACAATGATCAAATGACTAAAATATGACTAAAAAATAAATCGTGAATGATTGAAACATAACTTGTAATTACCATTCTGGAATTATTTTAAAGCTGTAATAATTTTTTGTTTGCTTAGGTATGTTTTCATATTTATTATGTGATAGGTTTTAGAAACATTTCTATTGTAAATTTTTAATATATAACAAGATTGTACAAATATTTCATCACTTGCAATATTTCATTATATTTTACAAAATCTTTTTAAGGCCATTCTACGTAAACGCAGACGCGAGTTTCAGGTCGTAACTTCATAAATGCACAGGCAATTTTTTCAAATAGAATTATATGATCTTTTTACATAATATGATATCTTTGATTATTCTACATAAGCACAGTACTAATCAAGATATCATCATCTTTAGGTTTTTTGGGGGCATAATTTCCATTTAAGTAAATCAAATAAATTAAACATTCTACAATAAATATTTTGTTAAATTTTATAACACTTCATATACAAAATGTATCTAATACTCAATATTTATTGTATAATGTTGAATCTATTTGACTTAAATAAAGCTTATGCTTAAAAAACCTAAAAGTTGTATACTTTTGGGCGGTACTATATAAAAATGTAGATTAAAATACAGTTATTAAAAAATAGTTTACACAATTTATTTATCAAAATATATTAGAATAAATCATAATAAACTATGTAGGTAGATTAAATTTTTTTAGAAACAATATTGTATTAAAATTGTTAACTACGGCACATTGACTGGTAGAAATCTCGTCCTATCACCAACTTTTGGCTCAAATCTCAAATTTATTTTTTTTTCATCATCTTCACCGACTTCGAGGAAAGTATTCCAATCTAAAAGAAAATACAAGCCATTTCGTCGTTGAGTTGGTAAAACGGGATCGGGTGCACTAGTAGTACCACCAAAGGATTCTTCCAATGCCATGAGATTTATGCTTGCAGATGTCGATGACTCTGGAACTGGTGTCAGCGCATTACGGAAGTTTGAACTGTCCGTTGTGGAATCTAAAGCCATCGTGGCTGTTGTCGTCGTTGTCGTCGTAGTTGAAGAAACATTTACAGATTCTGTCAACAAAATCTTAGGTGAATTGATGTTTAATTTTATTTTGTAAAAAATAGATATTACAAAAAGTTAAATTTGAATACAAATAAAAAAAAGTGAAGCAAAAGATAATAAAGATTTTCGTAAATATAAAACATCGAGAAGGTTAATAAGTTTTATTATTGAATATTAAAATAAAAGCATAAAAATGATAAAAATACTTAAGTTTTAAGAACAAAAGTAAGAAAAAAAATTAGTAATATAATAAAATCTAAAATTATATGTAACACACACACGCACGCACACACACATACACACATACAGTTAAGAAGAATGAAAATAAATATTCTAAAATCATTTTTGTAGTATAGATATCAGAATATTTTTCTTCCTTGACTCTCTCGTTCTCTATTGTGTTTTCTTTATTTAATTTATCTCGCAGCGTATTCATATATTATAGAAAAAGCAATCATCTCCAAAAAGTGAAATAGAGAAAATATTTTCTCTGCCTGTCCATTGCGTGATTGGTAGCAATAATGACATTGTGCTATGAACCGGTTTGCATGCAAGTATATACATCAAGCATTCGCGTGCAATATTACATGCAACATGCACTGCTTTAGAAACAAGTATACAGGATGAAAGTTGTGTATATCTAGTTAATAGTACGCGCGCGTAAGAAAAAGTCGGCCTACCAAAATCTTCTTTGAATAATTTATGGCTTAAATAAATTCCATGTCAAAACATATTGGAATTTATCATATTGTGTTAATTTTTAGTTTTAATTAAATTTACAAGATTTTGCAATTCTATTTCAATTATTGACGGAAGTAAAGCCGTAAATAATTTATTAAAAATCTTCTTTTATGTATAATAATTTACACTTTAATTATCAATTATTTAAATATTTTTAAAATGTAGTTTATGTCTGACAAAATTTTAGATTCTCAAGGTATTTCAACTTGACAACTAAAGCACGGATTTTGAGTTGATTTGAAATGTACATTAATAAAATTAATATCAACCATAGTTAAGTTAATGTAGGTTACATTATACATTTCAAATCAACTCAAATTAAAAAATTACTATTCAATCTCATTTTTTCTACGGCGTTTCCGATTTTATAGAAGAATATATTAAATATTTAATTAGTTAGTTAATATATTTTATTCTGATAATTATTAATTTTTTTTATACTTATTAATACCCAGATAGCACAAGGACATCCAGTGTATGTCCAGTGGATATCCGCTTCTGGACATTTGGACATCCATTAAGAGTCCAAATAAGGTCCGTCGGATATTCGATGGACGTCCATAGAATATACGTTTGGCACAACTTTGTACGTTCATAGAAAGTCCTTTAATGGACATCCATGGGATATAAGTTTGTCACAATTTCGGACATTCATAGAAAGTCCGAAATAAACCAAATTTTGGACCTATTATGGTTTGATTATTTCTTTTGGGCCTTTTTCAATTAAAGAGCTTGCTGCAATAGTGGGTTAATCCAAATTTTGTAAAAATCATCGACATAAAGCATGGACTGCTGCAAAAAGCTCTTGAAAAGTGTCCGGCAGAAAAACAAAGAGGAGACATGGTCCGGGTCAATTTCTTTCTCTGTCTAGCGCCTATTATGCTACTGGTTAGACAGAGCCCTAATTTACACCGAGCACTTGGTACGCGTATCAAGTAATGAATTTAAGCTGATCAGCCAATGATTAAACACATTCACTAGTTATTTACTATTTGATACGCGTACCAAGTGCTCGGTGTAAAGATCAGAGACAGCGCTTGACTCAGACCAATTGCTGTATCTCTCTTTTGGTCGGAAAAAGAAACGAAAAAAAACCGAAAAAAAGAAAAAAAAGAAAAAGAAACAAAAATGAAAAAGAAACAATAATATATTATAACATTTAAAAAAATACCAATAATTAATAATGTTAATAATAAATAAAAAAATAATACATATTATTTCATATTACATATTTCATATTCTATCTAAAAGTAGAACAATTAAAATAAACCTTTTAAAAATTAAAAATAATATAATTTATTATTATTTATAAATTAATGTTAATTAGAAATATTGTAAATAATACATATATATATATAATTTACAATATTTCTTTTAGATTACATAATAAAAATAATAAAGATAAATTATATAAAAGTAAGATCCAAGTGCGGACATAAATCAGATATTGAGCATAGGACGTTCTGAATAGAACATCCGTTTTAATTCCAATAATGGATATCCTATGAATGTCCATTTTATGTCCATGGACATGTGGACCTGAATTGGACTTAACATGGACGTCCTTGGAACATTCAGTGCTATTTGGGTAAAGTTGTCTTGTAATTTAGATTTTAATTTGCGGACACTTAAGGAATATAAAGCAAGTATTGTAAAAGAAGCAAAAGAAAACGTGGACCAGAGAATAATATGCTGAGAACATATACATATAGTAGAATAAGTATTTAGTAATGACATCTTTTAATAAATTAATTTAATCAAGAGATCGCATAATCTTATCTCCCATGTTAGTTAACATGCGTTTGATCCTCGCCAGACCCTGAATAATCCGTCCAACCCAAAATTCTGAGGTGTCCAAAACGGATATTATAAATCTCTTTATACCGGTAGACGTCGTCGTCGTTATGAAAGCTCGATCACCAGTCGTAATGATTTCGACGGTTTCTTTCGGATTTTGTTGTCTTTTTACTTCATTTTTTAGATCTTTATTGTAAATTTTGATTATTTCTTCTAGACTCAGCGGATCCGGCCCATCTTTTAAAGTTTTCGTAGTTTCAAGCAAATCATCGGCTGTTTTTCGCACGTCTTTTGTATTTGCTTTTCCTTCCTGAACTAATCTGATTTTGTCTAAAAGTTCGTTGATTTTCATTCTCTGATCTTCATCCTTTACATTAACTTCATGCGGCTTAAACACATGGAACTTGGTCGCCTTTGTTGGTTCTGTATTTTCCATTTTTGATGTTATTCTCGTTGTTTTGTGAGATATGAGGCCTATATTCTCTAGAATCTGTTTCATATTATCTGGAACGGCCTCGATCAATGACGGCCGTTCCGTTGACATCGGTATTGCCTTTTTTTTTCTATTGTCGTTAACACCAAGTCCGAATTTTGCTAAAAATTCCTTCATATCCTCGTTTTTTATCTTAGATATTGGCAAAGGCTTGAAATTGGTATACGAGTTCGTATTAATAGTTGACTTTGGCGTGGACATTGTGGTCGTTAATAGATTGGATGTTTGCAAACCAAATCGTTGGAAAAGTAATTGTACATCAGGTGTTAGATTGTTCATGCCTTTTCCGATTTCTGAAACAGGATTTTCGAAAGTGTTTTCAGCGATTATCGATGGTGAATCAAGCGCAATGGCTGTCAAACCGGAAGTTGTATAACTTAAACCGTTACTGTTAGGAATTTGGGATTTTATTTCCATATCTTTTTTATTCTGTTTAAATATGTCCTCTACATTAGTAACATTTTCCGGTCGAAGTCCAATCGAGGCAAGCAGTTCCATTACTTCCGGGCGCATTGTTGTCGTTGTCGTCGTTGTGATTCTGTGAAAACCTCCAGAGTGTAAATTATAAGTAGAATTATATTTTAATTTCTCGGAAGAAGAGAGGAAAGAGGGAGAAAAAGAAGAAGAAAAAGAAGAGGAGGGCATTGGTGTCACGTAGATAGGAGCTGATTCGGTGATCACGACTGGCACCTTTTTGGATGTTGTGATTGTCTTTGAAATCTCTGAATTGTATTCAATTTTGCTATTCGACGCAGTCGGCGTAATATTTTTCAGTGATATAGTAGTTGGACGAAAAAGAGAGAACGGTTCTTTATCTAAAATTTTTTTAAAGAGCATATCTGGAAGTTTCGTTGTCGGTGCATTATATCGCCATTGGTCAACGGACAAAACATGTTCGTTATATTTTAAAGGCCGAGATGTCGTTTCTGAACCCAAATTGAACATTGAAATATTCTTCTTCGTCTCTACTGTTCTGGGTGAGATGGTTGTTGCACTCGTACTATATACTACATAGACATCTTCATTTTTGGTTAATGAAGATTCTTCGAACACTGGTCGTCTAGTAGTAGTTACTGGTTTTTCAGCTAGAGTTGATTGTTTTTGCATATTTTCTAGATTAAAGCTAAATTTTATTGGCGCTGAATCAAATTTTACGGTTTTATTTAAAGGCATCTTTGAATATGCTTCTGAATACGTTTCTCTATGGTTCTTATATCGGATTTGCACTGGTGAGTTTTCCTTTGATAAGTTTTTTTCTGGAGCATATGTATGTGTCATTATAAAATTTTTAAGAGATTGTTTATATATATCGTTTTGTGTTTTCTGCATAAATGTGTGTGCGTTTGTCTGTAGATTTTTGTTTTTCGATGCTTCGAAATCTTCCGGATTGGCAGCAGGATCCGTAATTAATTGAACTATCGGTGGTTTAGTATACAAATCCTTCATGCTTTCCCTCTCTATCGTGTCTTCTGCATTGTAAGGCAGTACTACCATCAAAGCTTTTTGGTAGATATTCCTTGCTTCTTCAATTTCTTTTTTGTTTTGATATGTTTCGATATCTTTGGACGTGATATTGAAAAGAATGTCAATAATCTCACGTCTAGTAAGATGTGGTAAAGTGGAATTTTGACGAATTAATCTTTCGACTTCGTCGATTGTTCGGTTAATCGAGCTCTCTACTTCAGTACTTGATGGAAGATCATTGCAATGACATAAGCCAATGACGATCAACATACAGAATAGCACAATCTGTGAGAAAAACAATAATTATACGAATTAGACAAAAAATATCAGAGAAGAAGAGAAAGCGAGAGAGAGAGAGAGAGAGAGAGAGAGAGAGAGAGAGAGAGAGAAATATAATTTTAATAAATTGTATAGAGAGAGATTTAATTTATATAGATAGAATATTTAAATACAATACTTTTTTGCAGATATATTTAATATGCTTATTGATCTAAATTAGAGTATGTGTAATAAAAAAAATTATTTTATACATGTTATTAATTTATATACATACAATGTTTTCTTCAACAGTATATAAGTGACGCTTGCTTAATATGTTAAAAAAGAATGAGTTCAAGATAGTTATTTTTCATATTCATGAGCAATGTTGCAAAAGAATCCTTGACTAGATTACTGATGTCAAAGAGTATACTATCAGTTAATTCTCACAATCTGATCTTTTCACAACATGCACATTATACTCGTGATTTATTTCACTCTTTCATATATATGAAGCAATAAAATTTGTGCCAGTTTGATGAGAATACAAAAAGAAGAACAGAGAGACTTATAAATGTAATAAGATTTTCTTATAAAAAGAGTAATAATAACGTTAATGATGCTGATCGTAATTTATAATAAAATACGTTTTTTTCCAAAGATTCTTTTAGAAGACTAGATTGTTTATAATTTATATAAGAAATTGAGTGGAATTCTGTTTGTACACAGTTGCATGTATATATAATAAAAATTTGTAGAATCAGAATGTACACATGCATATACATGTTTAATGCCACTCCTTTCCACACATTAACAGAAAATAAATACAATGTGTATTGTATGGATTTAAATATAGGCAATAAATAAACAAATCAGATAAACATTTGAAGGAAAGTTATCTTTATGTTTTTAACTTATGGTAAAAATTTGAGAAATAAATTGTTTTATTCGATATTTTCGTAATTATAAATCATGTATAACAATTAATTTTTGCTATTTTAAATTTTAGGTTTTTTCAAATTTAAAGTATAAAATATTTATCATTCTAAAACAGTCAAAGATTTTATGATAAAAAATGAAATCTTTGTGAATTTCGACAAGAACGCTTGAGAAATGTACAAAACAATAATTATTTAGAAACAAAAAATATGTTTAATGAGTACATCAAGAACGTAGCGGGAAAGAAGCAACTTTCACAATCTGATGTTGCGCAGTATTAAAGAATGTTTACTATTCTGCCGTAAAAGATACGTAATATTTATAAACTTAATTTATTTAAAAAAAATTATAAAAATAATATGAGTATGTAATTAATGAATGATACTTTAATTTTATATATGTAAACACACACACACACACACACACACACACACACATACACACACACACGTGCATAAAAATAAAACGCGCGCACGCACGTGTGTGTAATCTTTTATTGTGGAATTATAAAACGCCTAAGTCATTTAATGATGTATTCATAATATATAGAAATAGAAATAGTTTCTAAGCATAAATATTGTATAGTAAAAGATTTGTATTATTGTAGATAACTGTTGCATTGATGGCATTGATGCAATGTTAATATTACTCAATTATTAATATTACTTTATGTAAATAAGGTTTAAAATAATTGAATAAAGTAAAACACCAGCAATATC